>NW_015387262.1:406756-423849 GCF_001527695.2 Protobothrops mucrosquamatus | reverse complement strand
ATCAGTGAGTTCCAGTTTAGTAATCAACTCAGTCCTCTCCCTTAGAGAGAAGCCAAGACATAAGGAATAATAATTGCCAGAATAATAAGAATAGTCAGAAAAATGGGCAATTCTTGTAAGATAGCAAGCTTTGCAGATTTGCAGATAATTAAGTTTGGTTTCTTGGTGTATTTAAATATATTGGAATGCAAGAGAGCTTCAGTAATTCTTATTCGTGTTTACAAATGACAATATTTTACTCTGCTGAGACCAACTATTTTCCTTTAAGAACACAAAATTAATCATGTCAAAATTTCACATTCCCTGGAATAAATGTTTTTAATATATAAATACCAACTCCTTAGTCACACACAATATAACTAGATGAAATTAATAGCAGCAGTATGGATCCATATTGCTGGAAAAAGAATTTCCCAACTGAATTGGGAATTTGGGGTCACACATTGATGTTTAAATTAAAAAATGTAATTTGTCTATAAAAAGAGATAATGTTTACAGAAACGTTAAATGTATTTACTGCTGACTGAAAAGACAAATTCAAAAATGTATATTCATAGATAAACTTTCTTATAATGGGAAAAACAGGATTTAATTTACATTGCAAAACTATCACTTGATTTATTCTTCTCCCAAAATAATTTTCAATCTTTCTTGAATAGGTCTGGTCCTAGATAGATATTTATTATCTTGTCCAAATTTACACTCTAAGAAACATATTTTATTAACCTCTTTACATTCTGATTTCTAGTTGTCTATTTTGCTATAAATCACAGAGGATTAAAAGATAAAATATTGCATTGATAAGAAAAGACCAAATGGAATAGCCAATTGGTTAAAGGTAATTTCCAGAAGAAAGGAAAGTATTTTGCAGTTCAGAAAAGTTAATCATAAAACTAAAGGGAATTAAGAGCCAAAATAATTGTTCTGAAAACTGTTAATGCTGAGGAAAAGTAAAAAATATTTTTAGACTATAAAATACTCTTGCATATCCTCAAACTCACAAGAGGAAAGTTCAAAAGTATTATTTTTATGTTAGAAAAAGCAAGTATTACTATTATGTTAGAAAATATAGTAGTGGAAGTTTGGAACCAACTTCCAGTGGAGGTAGTGAGCCAGTCATCAGTAAGTCAGCTTAAACATGCTTGGGATAAGCACCTGTCCATCATTCAACAATTTAAAAATAAAATAAAATAAAAAATATTAAAAATAATAAATAAATTAAAAAGAAAACTGTCATGGTTCCGACAGATGAATCCCTTCAAAAGAACTTTGAGGCATTGTTTTCCTTAAAGAATCTTTTATTCGGGAAGCAAAGTATCAGAACTACATAGGTGAACCCAAAAGCTAAATTCCCTTCCCCCTGATACAAAGTAACAAAGTGCAATTCCCACCCCCAATAAACTGTCATAAATCACATTCCCCAATTAGCTTAAAGCATGGCTTTCTCCTTAGCTCCACAGCCTGCGTTATCAGCTTGTCCTTGGGTTCCCACCACAGTGTTATGTTATGGCTAGCTGAACTTACATTCCAACACCCGCCCCCCCTTGCTGCACCTGATTTCTAAAACAAGAAAAGCATTGTAAAAGAATAGAGAAAATGACTGCATTTTCATCAGTTGTCAAAGAGGGAACATCCAATGTTAGCAACAAGAAAAAAAAATCAAAGGGCAGACTCAGTGGACCTCTGGGTTTTTTTTTTCTGCCATCAGTTTTCTATGTTTCTGTAATTTGAAGTTTAAATAATCTGTTCTTGGAAATAGTTCAAATCAATGGTTCTTCCTAAAACATGTAAAACTAGGCTCTAAATCTGAAATCATATATCCAGAAAAAATAGGGAGGTACAATCAGCTTCTCCTCCTGATCTCCATTAGACAATTAATATCTATAATGATATAATTAAGTCATACAAGAAATTGTTTTCCTAAATGAACTCAACCCTGACTGTTCTTTGGAAGGACAGATATGAAGCTGAAGTTCAAATACTTTGGCTACCAAATGAGAAGAGAGGACTCATTGGAAAAGACCCTGATGTTGGGAAAGATGGAAGGTCAAAGAGATAAGATAAGATAAGATAAGATAAGATAAGATAAGATAAGATAAGATAAGATAAGATAAGATAAGATGATAAGATAAGATAAGATAAGATAAGATAAGATAAGATAAGATAAGATAAGATAAGATAACCTTTATTGTCATTTTTATACTGTGGGCATGATGGCACACATCAAAAATGAAATTTAGTTGCCCACTCTCAAAGTGAAACACATACATGGCACACACCCAAACATACTATGAACAACATATGTATAGACCCACATCCCTACATATACGTAGCAAATAAATATTAAATATTGTCCATCTTGAATATATAACGGAAGGAGGAAGCTTGAGAGTTCGCAAGGTTAAGAAGAGGATGAGATGGCTAGATAATGTCATTGACACAATGAACATGAATTTGGGCAAACTCTAGGGGTCAGTGGAGGATGGGGAGGGCCTAGTGTATTATGGTGTGTAGGGTTGTGAAAAGTTGGACACAACTGAACAAGAGATTGTTTATCAGAAATACAGATTTGTTAATATACATACACAGCTTCGAAGCTGAAAGGGTATGGATAAGATCTGCTGTTGAGTCACCAACCTGATGTGAGAATTGTTTGAATCCAGGACAAAACAGTGTGACCATTCAGAGACTAGAGAAGGAAGCAACTTTAGCCCCACATTTTGTTCCCAAACACATTGCAAGATGGTCAGCATGGGAAACTTCAAAACATCAAACATCCTATTTATTCTTTTTTTTCTGCCTTAATTTCTACCTTTGTTGTAGTTTCCATTCATCTAAAATTGGGGTCTTCAAACTTGGCCCTTTTATGACTTGTGGACTTCAACTCCCAGAATTCCTCAGCCAGGCACACTAGCTGAGGAATTTTGGAAGTTGAAGTCCACAAGTCATAAAAGGGCCAAGTTTGAAGACCCCTGATCTAAAATTACTCTATTGTTGCTTTGTTGCTATTCCACAGAACTATATGCTTAGAGCAGAGGCCATGACAACTATAGGCCAAAACAAAGGGTGGTTTTTTTTAAAGGTCATGTTTATGCAGGCAAAGCAAGAATGATGCCCAAACTCCCTCTTCTTTTGCCTGGACAAGTCCATGATTTCTATATATAATGTATCCAAAATTCAGCATTTTTTCCATTGTGCTTAATTTCTAGCCTTTTAAAATGCAGGTGTTTCTTTGAACATTAAGAGAAAAAGCTGATCAATCTAATGGGAGTGCTGATAAAAATAAGCCTAAATTGAGCAAGTATGATGAAAGTTACATCTATTTAATTTTTGCCCAATCCTTGGGGATCAGCACCTGAACTTCAAATTCATGTATTATTGTAAAGGGTTGCCCTCTCTCAGAGTCTCTGGCTTAGGGAATACTATCTAGGTTTTGTATTTTAATGTTTCTGAAGACTTCAAATTCCTTTAACTAAGAAGAAAATAAGACTCAAATTTATTTCCTTCTTAGGTAGTTGAATGCAAGGGCAATGCAACAGAATTTCTAGGAAAACTGCAGCTACACAATTAGTTTAGCAGGGATTATAGGAAAAAAGAATGGGTGAAGAGCCCAGCAATGTCCCAGCTATGTTTTGCCACACCTGCTATGCACACCTGCTGCCTGGCAACAAACGCCCTTGCTTGCTGGCCAGCTTGATTGAAGAGCAGCTTGTTTGTTAGAAAATACGGTACTTGTCCCTCTGTGAGTCAAGTTGGCTGTTTCTGGATTTATGCCAACACTTAAAATCAGTTCTGTTTGCTGATATAATTATGCAGCAGGCAAAAGTTAATGTCATAGCAATCTCAAAGTCCCAAGGCTTCTAACCCAATGAAAATGAAGGTTGCAGCAGGTGCATCTAGCTCAAGTGAAAATCAAAATAAGAGAGCAAATAATAATGGTTGGATAAGATAGCACCTGTCTGATCCCCCTCCAGTTTGGTTGGAAAATGGAGAAATGCATACTGCGCAGCTGGATATATTCCCTCTCCTATGTTAGCTTTATAGAATGTTTTTACCTGGAAGGTTTCAAAAAAAAAACCAAAAAACCCAGGAAGATCTTAACATATATGGGGGCAATAAAACCTAGCCTCGTGGCTGATATTTTGAAAGGTTAACCAGGCTTCTTGTTGATGGCTCAGTCTTTGGCACTTAAATACTGTAAACACGCCAAAGAAAACTATATGCCATCTCAAAAGAATTGTCTTCTTATTACACCAATCTGAAACAAAAGTTAGAGAAAGCTTTTTAGTATATGATCCACAAGGGAGAAAGTGAAAAACTGGGCTGGTAAAGATCCAGCTTATGTTTTTTGTGTTACTCAACAATACAGTATACCCATTGAAGCTGCTCAGTTAAATAGCTAGAGGATAAAGTGAGAATATTCTGGAAACATGTGATAATCCCTAGGGCTTTGAAAAGCACTGGAAAGAGTTTTAATGTTCTTTCCATGGTTCTTTCCTCTAAATTGCCAGATATGCACAAAGAAATGTGATCTAGTTTTTTCAGCAACTATCTGTGGTAAACTATCATCAAGCTATGTCTGGAAATGCCCAGAATTGGTAACTACTGCAGAAGCATTCATGATCTAATCACCACCATTCCCATGAGTATGTTCAGATGTATGCTTCCATAAACCACTTCTCAAAAGGCTCACTCTCTGCCAACATTCAAGATACATTACTTCTCTGCCTCTTTGGTAAGGCCCCACAACCAGGCAAAAGCTGTGGTGCTACAGTGGTTAGAATGCAGTACTGCAGGCAAACCCTGCCCATAAGCAGGAGTTTGATCCTGACCAGCTCAAGGTTGACTCAGTCTTACATCCTTCTGAGGTCGGTAAAATGAGGACCCAAACTTTTGAAGGCAACATGCTGACATTTGCAAACTGCTCAGGGAGTGCTGTAAAGCACTATGTAGTGGTATATAAGTCTAAGTGCTAAGTATGAAAAGCAATACGGGAATTTTCAGGTTACACCCAACCAAAATGGCAGCAACTGGTATGTGTCCAATAAAAAGACGTGCCCAGCATGTTCAAATGTCTTAGAACTTCCTCCAGTGACAATGTCCACACTAAGGAAAGAAAGATTCTGAAGAATAATGTTTCACAGTATTTTCCACTATGTGTTCTTTTATATCCTGCCACACTGTGCAATGAAAGGCTGGCAGCCTCTTGAGGAGAACTGAAACATGTTTTATAATATATAAAACAGCCCTTATTGGGCAAACTTTTCTATCCTTTTATCTTCCTCTGCAGACTTCCCTTGGCTTTGTCTTCTATGGTGCACCTGCTTTCTGATTGTAGTTACCTCAGGAGGCCAACACTAATTTAATCTTTTGGGTGGGAAAACAAATCCACTCTTCCATCAGTCGAGATAGATTGGGTTTCATGCATAGGCCCATGAGAGGAAAATCTATTCCACCTTGTAGGATTGTCTGGCAAAGATAACAGATGCCTAAACTCAATCCTGCCCATATGCATGGAGGACAAATTTGAAAACTTCCTTTAAAAAAAAAAAAGAAAGGGAAAAAGTGATCTGAATCACAAGTCACCTGTAAACAGATGACAAGCTGCACATCCTATACTGGATGTGGGTGATTATGGGAATGGAGACCCAGGGGAAATCTGATAGAAAGGATAACAGAAACCAAGAATCTTCTACGATCCTAGTTTTAAAGCAGCAGTGCTAAACATCCTTTTGTTTTGAAAACAGGTCAGGGTTGGATACTGGAAACAAATGGCAAGGCCAACGGCAACGTTCCAGGCAGACTGAATCAAGCAGGACGGTTCTTGGAGCATTTGACTTCAGGTTATTTGGATTTCCCCTCTTCTTTGTACAGGAGTGGGGTGGGTGGATCAATTTTATTTTAAAAATTTTGAAAGCCAGATATTATTATTGTTAATTGTGCAGGTGTTGAGACTGGATTTGGCATTTTTGTCCATCTATCGAGTCCTTCCCAAGGATCCGAGATAGGCAGATGCTGCTATTTAATAATATTAAAAGTATTATTAAGATGTAAGCTGTTCCAATTATTACGGTTGATTGCGCAGTCAGCCAGATGTTGAGATAGAGGAATTTGCATTTTATCCACCTATCAAATCCTTCCAAGGATGTGGGATAGGTAGATGTTGTTGTTTTTGTGGTATTAAAGATATGTTGTGAGATATAAGTTCTTCCAAGTAGGGCTGCCTTTTGCAATTGATTGATGGAGATTTTGTCAACCCTGATGGTGTTCAAGTAGTTTTGGGATTGCACCCAGCACACCTATTACTATTGGTACTATCTTTTCTTTCTTTTGTCGCAATCATTCTATTTCCATTTACAGGTCTATGTATTTTGTATTATTACAATCAGAATATGTATGCAAAAAGTCAACCATTTTTCTATCTCTCCCCATTAACTCAATAGAGGATGAAAATGAGACACCCAAAACATTCTGTGCACAGTAAATATTATGCTGGAAAGTAGTATATTGCAGAAAATAGAAGTTGAAAAAGACTTTCGGGTGGAAAGTAGGCCTACCTTAATTATTTCAGGAGTTCTGTCTTGGGGCATTATTTTGGAATCTTATTTACAGTGCTCTTATTTTTAAATGTAATCTTGTTACAGTATTGTGGAAAAGTTAGACTGCATTTGTTCAGAAGTTCCTTTTGAACTTCAGGGAACTTCACAAGGGATCAACATAGTCATTTATATCAAAACAATCTTACTCTCTCCCTGGGGATATACAGCAGGAGGCAGGAAAATGGAGAGAGAAGGATGCTTGTTTCAGATGCAAGGGGGAAAATATACACTGTAAGCTATTCCTGCAATGGTTACCACCACAAAGTATTGAGCATTTCTAACACCTTAATATTTGTATATATAAAGCTACAAAGGAAGAGCTTTGTTCTATGACCTGATTCCAACTTCTGCAAATTCCTCATGGAGCCAACCTCATTGCTTAAATTGTAAAATCAGCACAGAAATGGAAGGCACTTACAGCGACCACACATTTACCGCAACGAGCAATCAAAATGGGACAAGTCTAAACAAACTCTTAATAATCAGGAAGCATCTCTGCAGGCTCAGAGATGCTTCTACTCCTTCGCAGAAATGATTATATGCAGCCCCCATTAGCCACTAAACGAAGAAGCAAGCGCTTAGGGCACCAAGGGAAAGAGGCCGCACACAGCATTTTCTCCAAACTATCATGCCCATAACTTTTTCACTACCATTCTTCATTTTAGAGCAGGGGTGGGGAAATATGGCCCCTTTATGACTTGTGGACTTCAATTCCCAGAGTTGAAGTCCACGAATCATAAAGAGGCCATCATTCCCCACCTCTGTTTTAGAGCAGGGATGTCAAACTGCCAACCCGCGGGCCAGATGCATCATGCCGAAACCGCACCCACCCCATTGCCGGCAATGGAAAAACAGTTGCGATATGTCGCGACACAACACGTGATGTTGCGAGTTTGGCACCCCTGTTTTAGAGGTACTGCTCGATTTACAACGCATAGCTGGGGCCAGAATTTCAACTGCTAGGGAAAGGTGGTTTTGCTAAGTGAGTCCTGCTCAATTTTACAACCTTTTTTTTTTTGCCATGGTTTCCAAGTGAATCACTGTAGTTGTTAAGTGAATCATGAGGCCGTTAAGCAAATCTGGCTTCCACTATTGATTCTGCTTGTCAGAAGCTGGCCTAGGAAGATCGCAAATGGCGATCACATGACCCCGAGACACAGCAACCTTCTTAAATACATACTTGTTGACGAGGGTTCAAATTTTGTTCACGTGATTGTGGGGATGGTGTGATGGTCATAAGAGAGAGAGCTGGTTGTAAGTCACTTTTTTCATTGCCATTGTAACTTCAACTGATTGCATGTCGAGAACTACCTGTCCTCAGTTGTGTTATAATTGTCCTTATCTGCTACATTTAGTTTTAATGTGCGCTGTTGTCTCTGGCACCAATATTAAAAGCTTGGTTTGAGAGATTTACAAAATGGAAAAGTATGCTCTCAAGATTATGCAATTTCAATAGCAATAATATCAGCTCTTAGTTTACCTTATCATCTTGGGGAGGGTGATTAAAGTAGTTTTCAACATATTTTGCATTAGCATTTTCCCATTTATAATTATTTTATTAAAATGCATTAAAAGTGTTGAAAATATGCATTCTTCCATTGCTTTAATGATACGTAAATAATTTGCTTATAATGCTCACTGCTATTTTTAGTGTTATTTTTGTTTTCAAATTTTTTTTACATTTAATATAGTTGTGGGATCTGGCCTAGGGGATGGTCTGGGAGAAAACTGTTTAATTTCTTATTTCACCTTCAACACTTATTGAATCTTAATGTCTTGCCAGTTAAGCTATGGAAGGGCCAAGGAGCAACATTATTGGGCTGCGCTTAATCATAAATTGGTCTTAATCCAGTCCTAATTATAAAGCCCAGATTTCATAAATTCTGAAGTACATTCAGGTCCAAGAAATATAGGTGGTCCTCGACGTATGACCATAATTGATCCCAAAATTTCTGTTGCTAAGCAAGGCTGTTAAGTCAATTTTGTCCCATTTTATGACCTTTTTTGCCATAGCTGTTAAGTGAATCACTACAATTGTTAAGTTAATAACATGGTTGTTAACTGAATCTGGCTTCCCCATTGACTTTGCTTGTCAGAAGGTCACAAAAGACACTGCAACCATCATAAATATGAACCAGTTGCCAAGTGTCTGAATTTTGATCACATGGCCATGCACACACTACAATAGTCGCACGTGTGAAAAATGGTCATAAGTCACTTTTTCAGTGCTGTTGTTAACTTCAAATAGTCACTAAATGGATGACTGTAAATCAAGGACGACCTGTAAGCCAGTTATTCCAATACCAGCACATATTAAAATCAAATCACTTCAGATCAACTAATATGGAAGACGGAATAACTTCTCAGCTCAGTATCCCACCTTTCATTCAAGACTGTGTATGCATCTATATTACTATGAAAAATGACTGCATGAGTACAGACTTCATTGATTACTGTGTCAGCCTTTCAAGGTAAACTAGACAGGAATCATAGCCAAATGTGCTAATTCTACTTTATTGTAAAGTTACATTAACAGAGTCTTGCAAGTCTGAAAGTACATTTCTTCCGCCATTCTCTTTACAGCCAAAGAAACTAGGCAAGACCCCTTCTAAACTGTTTGTTCCACCTACATTCCTGCTGCCAGCTAAGATGCCTTTTATCTGATCATTCCCTCAGTTGTATCGCTTCGCTCTGTCCACCAAGGTCATCCCCACATACCATTACATACTGCAACCGAAGGACATATTTTAGAATGTATCACATGATGGAGAAACTGCTGGAGAGTGGAGCTATGTGTGGCTGGTTCACAATTGTCTCACCATGGATTATTAGAGGATGACATACCAGGAGCCAAAAAAACCCCAAGTATTACCCAGTTATTGATATAGCTTAAAAGAGAATCATTCAATTTTATCAATCAAGGGCTCCATGGAGAGTCTTTAATTCCATTTCAGAATGCTCGCAATTAATCCCTAAGACTTCCAAAAATTGAATTTATACTTGCTAAATGTGATTTTCCCCTCTTTTTATATAGCAGTAGAACATCCAAGATTGCATTTATTTTATTTTATTTTATTTTTAGATTTCTTTCTTATCATATCCTGGGCCTAATGAGAAGAAAAGGCGAATAGATGTCAAAAGCCATATAAACTATCTGCTTCCCTGATATTTTGTTTCTCACTATGTTTGTAATAATATATACAGATTGGAAAAGGGGAAAAAGCATCATGAAATCTAACCAACTAGCTATAATCTAAAATGGCCAGAACAGGAATTCCACTGTTTGCTGCCCAAGGCTTGGAGTGAACTATAGAAAATAATGTGCTTTACTTTATCATTGCCCTCTTCTATGATAAACTTTGCCTTTAGCATATAGTACAGGTGGCTCTCAGGAACAGGACTCAGTTAGGCTGCTCTTCTGTTAAAACAGACAAAAATACAAATGGGAAAGATGGCAGCTTGGTACTTGCTACTTCCACAAATGATTTTGTGTTGCTCCTGGAGAGCAAATATGTGATTTTGCATCAGTTAACATCACGGGAGGATGCCTGGTTAATTTGAGAATTGAACTCTCATTCCAAGGGGGCCTTAAAGAACTAAATCATTTCCCTCTACTTGGATATTTCCTTTAAGACAGAAAATCTGTTTTGCATATAATTATCAAAACTAATTTGATGCGAGGAAGTATTTTCTTATAAGGACTATAATAGCAACTCACTTTCTTTGTCATTAAAAAAAATCAGAATTCATATTTTAGTGAAGCGGCTATTTAATTAAGTGGCAGCTGAAGAATTAGGGGTAATGTTAATTATTGTGGAAGGCGCTTTGTTTCCATAATAATCAGCAGCAAGTGGGGAGGTTAGGAAAATCTGGAAAGCAGTGTCAGAATTACTGACTGACAAGAGGTTCTCAAGCCACATTTAGACTATCGATCTGGTCATATTGTCTCAGATAGAGAGCCAAATCAGGGTTTGTTAGAGTAGAGAAAGATCTTTAATCTAACCAGGGCCAACTGAAACTTCCCTGGATGAATAGAGCCACATCATGGTGCCACGTTCATCATAATTTGTTAAAGAATTCAAGATTCAGGTATATAAAGAAGCCAGATTTTAAAGAGATACAGCTTAAAACCATTTATTTATTTATTAGATTTATTTGCCACCCATCTTACTTTGAAGCAACTCTGGGCAACTTACAACATTAAAAGCCAATAAAACGATGAACAATAAATATTCTTAATGACATTAATAAAATACAATTAAAAAGGAGAGGAGGAAAGGAGCATGATGTGCATGGGGAGAGGTGGGGGTCTTCTCTTAATAAATCAACCACCTCCAGTGTGATACATCTCCATTAGGACTCCCAAGCCAACTGGCACAGCCAGGTTTTCAGGCCCTTACAGAAGCAGATTTCACCTCAGGGATCGATTTACACTAATCATAATGGAATAAGACATGCTATATACCACCTCAAAACATCCTAGCTTGCCTGAAATTTCATCATATTTTGAAGAAGAAGCAGACATAGAGGTGTGTTCGCTCTGCTCCTGTGTTCAATGGGAGGGTGAAGTTCCATTTTTCAAAAAGAGAGTGTGGATTGATCTACTGATCTACTGATCACCTTTGAAGGCTCCAGATGGGACTTAACTATTTTTGAAATTGTCAATAGCCAGCCCCTCCCCCCAAGAAAGAACACTGCCTTGTGAATATGCATGTAGATTATTTGAGAGGATATCTCTTCAACCATGATATGGATTTATACAGAGGCATGTGCTTCCCATAATAATATATTTATGTATAGAGATCCTTTTGTTATTTATGCACACAGCATTTGAAAAAACACTTTTTTGTTTACCCAGGTAATTTTTTGCAAATCACTCAGCGATGCTTCCCTGCTGTTCCATGATCACTTCCAGTGCTATCTCAGCAATTAGAAAACTGAGGTATTATATATCTCTTGTGGCAAACTATTGAGTTAATATGACAATTTCTCCATCTCCTTCAGAAAAAGAACATTGTGCCTAAATGGACTTCCAAGTGTTGTATCTGCAGTTTAGAAATATTTTAGACTTAAAATAATGGACAGACATTATTCAAATTCCAGAATATCAACAGATTCCATTTATTTATTTACCTTTTTAAAAATAAAAAAACTTATCCCATAATCAGAGCTCTCTGAGTGCTTCACAACAAAACATACTTTAAAAAGAATAATTTGATTTTTTTTTTAAAAAATTACCTGCAAAATAAAAACACCATTTAAACTAAGCAACTGCAAGGCAATCTTTTGAAAACTAAAATACAATGAAAATACAATGAAAAGCTACAGGATCCAATCTGGGTCGGTCACTGGGACCAGAGGTTTAGTCTTCCGAGCTTTTGGACTCAGGCTGAAGCCCATTCTCAGGGAATCTCTTTCTAGCAGAGTGTGACACTCGTACTCTGTCACACTCTGCTAGAGAAACGTTCGTGAGTCCGAAAGCTCGGAAGACGTTCGTGAGTCCGAAAGCTTGGAAGACTAAACCTTTGTCCCAGTGACCGAGAATTAAGTAGTCTTGTAAACTAAGTGCATGTGTTTGATTTTCTACCACATACCTATGCAACAGCATTATCTCAGAGGTATCTGAAATTTAAAACGATAGCAGCTTGCGACATGCAAGTTCATTCTATGTGCCCTCTGGGCATAAACAGCACTGCATTATAAAGATGTTTTGCCAAAAGGAAAACAATTAGAGAACAATATATAATTAACACTCTGCATTTAAGAAGAATGGATTACAGTCTTCACAGAAATATAGTGCAAAAAGCTTATGCTGGATCATTCCTATGAATCCATTCTGGAAATATAGTGGCAGTACATTTAAATGTTTTGTGCACAAGGAGTGAATCAATGCTTTGGCAATCTGCAGTCCATAAAGCATTCTAATTAGAGGAAACCTTATAAATGTTAACCAGTATTGTAACATGATACTGCACTATATGCTGTACATGTTCATAGAAATAATAAACAAAGTTAGCTTATTATAACTGTACATAGCAGCTGGTCCATTTCTCTCACCTCCTGCAAAGCAATTTCCAGTGTTACTAGCAATTTCCAGCAGGCCAATGCAGTGCAATAAACTGTGAGGATATCTTCACACCAATGCGGCAGTTATATACTCTGACTCTGAAGTCTGATGCAAGCAGATCTGTTGTGGCATCTGTGTCCTGACATCATGTCTATGATATCGGTTCTCCCCTTCTCTGAGCATGAGCAATCATGGCCTACTAATTTAACAGAATTTAACAGAATAGCTGAGTTGGAAGGGCCTTGGAGGTCTTCTAGTCCAACCCCCTGCTCAAGGAGGAAACCCTACACCATTTCAGGCAAATGGTTGTCCAATCTCTTCTTAAAAATCTCCAGTAATGGAGCACCCGCAACTTCTGAAAGCAAGTCGTTCCACTGGTTAATTATTCTCACTGTCAAGAAATTTTTCCTTATCTCTAGGTTGGTTCTCTCCTTGATTGGTTTCCATCTATTGGTTCTTCTCCTGCCTTCAGGTGCTTTGGAGAATAGGCTGACCTCTTCTTTGTGGCAGCCCCTCAAATATTGAAACACTGCTATCATGTCACCCCTAATCATTTTCTTCATTAAACTAGACATACCCAATTCCAGCAACCATTCTTCATATGTTTTACCCTTCAGTCCCCTAATCATCTTTGTTGCTCTTTGTACTCTTTCTAGAGTCTCAACATCTTTTTACATCGTGGCGATCAAAACTGTATGCAGTATTCTGTGTGGCCTTACCAAGGCATTGTTAAGTGTTATTAATACTTCAGGTGATCTTGATTCTATCCCTCTGTTAATGCAGCCCAGGACTGCATTGGCTTTTTTGGCAGCTGCAGCACACTGCTGGTTCATATGTAAGTGATTGTCCACTAGGACTCCAAGATCCCCCTCACTACTATTGAGCCTAATGAATATTCTCAAACAGCATGAAAGAACAAGATGGGCTCCTCCAATGGGGAATTGCAATACCTCACCTACTGGTAAGTGGGAAAATGTAGTTGTCAATATCTATTCATTAATTAGTTTGGCCAATTTCACATATTTTTCTGTGAACCAAGAAGATAAAGGTAGAAAAAAAGGAAGAGAATTTCCCTGTACTCCCAATTTTGGATTGGAAGGAATAAGGCAGAAACAGCCAAGACGAAGAAATATATGTTGCTCAACAGAATGATTTCCTTATTCGGACCTAAACATAGGTTTCTTTTCTTTTTTCTCTAAAATGGTTTACCCAGTAAAGCAGAATAAAATAAAAGCAAACATTCCAAGTAATATAAAACATTACTATTATGAAAAGCCAGTTTCGGGAAAATAAATAAATAACAACAAGGAACAAACTGACTAATAAGGAATAAGACTGTGTCAATGTAGGTTTACAGTAAAGTAGAACTAGCTTCTCTAGTTGTGATTTTTATCTGGTTTACTCCACAAGGCTGAAAGTACACTTCTCCCTGTCTCCTGTACAACCCAAGAAACTAGGGAGGGTCCCTTCTGAGTCTCCAGTGGCAGGTATGCTATCTTTTATGTGACTGTTCTCTTGTCTCTTGGCTCAGTTTCCCAAGGTCTTTCCCACTCACCATCACAGAAACCCAGCTTGTAATAAGAATTTATGATCCATAGCTCTCAATTCAGTTAACAAGATACCTACGATGCCACAATACAGGATTCTTTTTCCAGAATATAAATCTCATAACACAGAGACTTACCATGAAAAGAACACTTCTGCCAATATTGGTACAAGTAGAAAAGGTTAGACAGACTTAAACGGAGAAAATTGTTACTGAATAAGAGCCAAGAACATTAAACATTTCACTATGCCTGGCAGGTATTGGGTCATTTATCACAGATAAATCTTCTTCACTTCAAAATTTCCTTTATTACTGGAGGGTAATCTTTTACAGCCCCCGCCCCACACATTTAAAGTCAGAACTGAAGGGTCCAAGAGCAATTAACAATTGTTTAGGAGTCCTTTCCTGCTTCTGCTTCTTTTCCCCCCCAGGTATCATATCAGCCCAAGAACTTGCTTATCAGCAGCTCATCACATGGACCCAATATTTTCCTTCTGAGGGTGACATTCATTCCCGAACATTCAGAAACCGAAGAAGCATCTTGGATGACAAATGGAAGGAAAAAACTAAGAAAGTCCAGCTGAGTTTTGGAAAAGCATCTTTGGGAGATCCATGACCTGCACGCTCCTCATTTTTAGCACTATGGTAGCTGTTATTGCTTTCCTATGAAAAAGAGGAGTCGGTGGATGGTTTAAATTGTTAATATCACTCATTTTTTGCTCATAAAAAAGGCACTGCTAATGTCTGACTGCTGGGCCTCATGGATAATTCATTGTGCTTCTTAATGCACAAACCTCTGCTCTGCAATCCATTTCTTAAGATAAAAAATTACCTGAAAAAATTAGATCCTTCAAGAAATATGAATATGAACCTGAAATTCAAGCGAGACCCTGGTTACCTTCATTAACTATTATAAACAAAAATAAATAAATAAAAACAAATCCATTAAAAGACCAGAATGGAAATGGAGTTCTGGAAAAGAAGGGGCAGAGCTGAGTGCTACTTTTTATCCTCAAGCTTCCACAGTTGCTGCAAAGGAAGTGCTCTCAGCTTGGCCTGGTAGGACAATCTCTTAAAAGCAGTACTGCTGTCAATATAAAGAAGTATGTCTCCAAAGTGACTCAAATTGAAAAACTTCAAGATCTTTCCCCCCCACCAGATAAAAAAAGTACCACTCAATCCTCCCTTTTCCTGCAATCCTCCCTTTTCCTGCATCTCAATCAATGCCCAAAAGATATCAGCAACACTTTGAACTAAAGCTGAGCAGAAAGAATGATCAATTATCAAGTAACTGTAATGGGCAGAAGGAAGGCAGAAGTCAAGCTATTTTCCAAAGCGCCTGAAGGCAGGACAAGAAGCAACAGATGGAAACTAACCAAAGAGAGAAGCAACCTGGAACTAATAAGAAACTTCCTGACAGTTAGAACAATTAACCAGTGGAACAACCTGCCTCCAGAAGCGGTGAATGCTCCAACACTGGAAATTTTTAAAAAGAGACTGGACAGCCATTTGTCTGAAATGGTATAGGGTTTCCTGCCTGAGCAGGGAGTTGGACTCGATGACCTCCAAGGTCCCTTCCAACTATATTATTATTATTATTATTATTATTATTATTATTATTATTATTATTATTATTATTATTATTATTATTATTATTATTATTATTATTATTATTATTATTATTATTATTATTAACATTGAGGAACAGAAGGAAGAGCTGCAATCAAGACAACAGTCAAATAAAAGAAATCTGAGTCCAGCCAGACCTTAACCTGAGTAATTGTCTCAGACAAGAATCTAATTTTCAGGAAGATAAAGGGAGGGAGAGAGGAAGCTTATTCAGACTTGCAAGATTCTGTTCCATAACTTATAATAAAAATAGTATTAGTATGTGTGATTTTGATTTCCTAGTCTGATGTACATTGAAGGGCTAACAGTAATACTATCACCATTAGAACCGGTCACAGTAATAACTAGATTTCCTGATCAGGGAAGGTTCTTGAGGTATAGCAGGCATTAATCAGTAGCACTATGACCCCTGCTAATGTTGCACAAAACAAATTGTGATGCGGATACTCTCATAACTCTATACGTCCTTGGTGCCCTTCCAATAACTTGCTTTTCATCTAATTTGCATTGAAACAGATGGAAGAAAATTGCTTCTGGTACAGTTTTGAATGACTGGAAATGTTCATGAACTGAGTCATTTCCATTCACTGATCCCCCCACCTAAACTTATGGCACATCATTCTTTAGTCGTATGAATAACACTGGCAACTATTTTCAAAGATAAGTTTGGTCTGCTTTTAAAATACTTTGCAATGCAAATTGTAGGCTGAAAAAGCCAAGGAGAAAAATACATACGGCAGGAGAGGCCACCAAATGTGGGATAAATTAAAGCTGAGATAATTTAAGAAGTTGGATGCTGCCCGATAATTTGTAAAAAAGGCAAATGCAACAAGGGCATTTGAATGTTATGTTACAACAGGAGCTGAAAGGAAAAGAGTCACAAAAATCTGCATTTCATTTACTGTATTGTTATAAATGCACTTAAACTGTCAATCCAAATTGGCTTTTTGCCTTCAGAAATTAAAAAGCAGAACTTTTATACAAAAATGTGCTCTGCTGTCTCAAAATTGATTGTTTGATTATCTGCCATCAGCTCACTGTCGACTCTTAGTTGACCGTACAGAGAGATTTTCTCCATGACCTGACCCTAATCTGGCCCTTCAGCTCTTCCAATGATACTGTAACTGAATCCACCCACCTTGCTGCTGGTCATCCTCTTCTTCCTTCATCTTTCCCAGCAAGAGAGAGAGAGAGAGAGAGAGAGAGAGAGAGAGAGAGAGAGAGAGAGAGAGAGAGAGAGAGAGAGAGAGAG
>NW_015387262.1:303154-406656 GCF_001527695.2 Protobothrops mucrosquamatus | reverse complement strand
GCCAACCTGCAGCCTGTTTGTTTCACTACATTCTGTCCATATTGTGACTTCTTGACCCCATATATAGTTTTTGCACAAGGACAATGAAATATACTGGGATTCCCACTTTTCTGAGCATTTTCTATAGGTCAATGCGTTTAACAAAATCAAAGGACTTAATCAATGAAGCACATAGTGACTTCTTCTTGATATTTGGCTTTCACAATCATCAAGTGTACATCAAAAATGTCTTGACTTCCTCCAAAGTAGCATGCTGAGCTGCGGGGGGGGGGGAGGGAGGATTTGTTCCTCCTGCTGACAAACAGCTGATTTTGCTGCCAAACCAGGTTCTTTGGCAGTCAGCTCCCTAGATCTAAATGGTAGACAAAAAGCCGTTGTAGACTTTCTACAAGTTAAATACAATAATACAGACATGTCAAACACAAGGCCCGGGGGCCGGATGCGGCCCGCGAAGTGGTTTCATGTGGCCAGCGAAGCCATCCTGGAAACAGTGAGGGAACAGCCCCCACTGCCTTGGCCCTGGCCCAGGCCGGCCAGGAGCCAATGTACAATTTTGTGGTGGCCATCTATGCTGAAACATATTCAGTCTTAGCTCCACAAGGTCGTCCAGAAACAGCGAGGAACCAGCCCCTGCCGTGTCAGCCCTGCCCCCTGGGTGCATGCTGGGGAGGTGTCACCCTTTGTGAAGAATGAAGAAATGGACGATGCCTTGGCGCTTGCCCCGGTCCCACCTCCTTCTGCCAGAGACCCTCAGATCTGGCCCACTTCTGTCCAGGCCCCCACAGGCACCCTTGACATGAACGATGTAGAGCTGACCATGCCCACCCAGTAGGCCACACCCACTCCATCCACGCCCACCCAGTAGGCCGCACTCACCCTGGCCACACACACCCAGCCCCCCCAAGGGCAACCGCAATGCTGATGCGGCCCTCAATGAAATTGAGTTTGACACCCCTGCAATAATAGATTGTTAACAGAAGGCACCAACATTTTGCTGTTGGTTCAACTGTTAACTACTTTGCCTTTATATATAGTAGATAGATGACAGGTCAAATTGGTTGCAAATAGAGGTAGAAGTTTATCAATTTTGGGACAGCTTTGCAAGGTGAGGGGAAACTAATATTGTTCCAATATATTTATCAGTATTCAGCTAGGGGGGATAATATATGTAAATATATATGTGTTTTGTCTTTTGTTTTTGTTTTTAATGCACATTTTTTCCAAAGATTTGTCTATCTTTTTCCATTTTTTGGAGTTTATATTTTACCCTAATTTTCCAAGTAAAATTAAATTTAATTTTTTTAAAAAAGCAATAAAGTCTCATGTTCCCCAGCCTTTTCTAAAGCCAGCTTGAACATCCAATGTGTCTTTTTCCATATTGGGCTCTAATTAGTTTTGATCCTAAATTACCCTAACTATTTTGTTAGCATGTGAAATTAAGGATACTGTATGACAGTTTGCACACTCTGTTGTCTCCCTTTTTTTTAGTACTGAAATGTAGATTGACCTCTTTCAGTCTTTGGGGTATACTAAAAGACTCCAATGGACAGGCAGTTACTGATTCAAAGGAGACAAAGCAAAGATGGAAGGAGTATGCTGAAATACTGTACAATACTGTACAACATCCAAGATATGTTAGAAGATACTCCCTATTTACAAGATGTCTACGGAGATTCTCAGTCATCCAGGTCATGGTTATCCCAAAGGTGCTTTTCCAAGTAGTAACTTGACTTTCTTTGTTTGTTTTTCCTAGAAGGCACTTTGCTTCTCATCCAAGAAGTTTTATGTATCTTATAGCAGTTTGATCAGCATTACCTAACTGGAAGATTATAGAAATTGATGGAATGCCTTAAATATGGCAAGCTACAGAACAAGAATCAGCAAGAGTTCTAAGAAAGCTATGCCAACAGACTATCTCAAGAGATCCAGTAAATATTTCAAAAATGTATTTTAATGATGCAGTAAATCATTAAGCAAATGGGTTCTGTGAAGAAATCAATTCACATCAATGTATTGCATGCTCACATCTCACACACACACACACTCACACACACATACACACCTTTTGCATTTTTATACATTTAGACAAAGCACTTTACTGCCTAGAAGAAGATATACTTGTGTAAAACCTACATGCATTCCATAAATGGACAGTTTATAGCAGGACAACTTTCTCAAAACAGCCACCAGCCCAAAACAAACAAAAACCTAATGCAGGGGTAGTCAACCTTGGCTCTTTTATGCCTCGTGGACTTCAACTCCCAGAATTCCTGAGCCAGTTGAAGTCCACGAGGCATAAAAGAGCCAAGGTTGACTATCCCTGATCCTAATGCATGCCTTTTTTACATGTACAGTTTCATAAACAGATCTGAAAAGTACTTAAGTAACTAACTGAAGCAGAAAGGCATTTTGCCCTTGACAGCCTGTGACAAAAAATAAAAAAGAATTGTGAGGATTGAGGTAATTATTATGTCATTGCTATATAAAAAATTATAGTAATTTCATTCAGGTAACCTGACTGTGATGTGAACAAAGAAACTAATAGATAAGAATCTCTTGATTTAGTATGAAATAGAGAATTCTCCAAAGGCAGAATTTTTAAAAGGGCCTTGAAAATTATCTTGTCTCCCTGTATTAATAATAAAGTGGCCCCATTAATGGTAAAAGCTTACATTTTTTTGCAAGCTTAAGCACATAAAGTCATCTTCTCCAATCTCTTGATTTTACTATGCAATAGAGGAATAGACTGATTTTTTTTTTTTTAAAAAGGGCCTTGAAACATATCTTGTCTCCCTCTATTAATAATGCTATTATTTTAATGTTGTCATGACTTGCTATAGATGCTGTTGTTAGAATATGTGCATTTTCTTCTGTTTCTCATCCAACTACTGATCCAAACTACTTACCTTTGTTCAATCAGCCAAGGTCACCTAAGTGTTCCTGTCACCCATCTAGGCTTAAATATATTTTGCTCTTTTATAAAGAGTAACTGTCTTCTTTATATTTAATTTTAGTCCCATTTTTTCACTGCGTTCTTTGACTTTTAGTACTAGTAACTCTTAAATTTATAGAGCTACTATAAATAGGTCTAAATCTCTTTTCACAGCAATGCCAAAATTGCTTTGGACCATTGATGTCCTCAATTCTGACCACTTGAACAAGACAATAAATATTACTTAAACCAGTACTTCTTAACCTTGGGAACTTTAAGATGTGTGATCTTCAATATGAAAAATTCTCAGATTTCTGGAAATTTAAGTTCCCACATCTTGAAGTTTCCAAGGTTGAGAAACATTGACTTAAACATTTCAATTTTTAATTATCAGTGACAATGATATTTGTATATTAAATCATTTCCATTTTTAAATGATTGTTAATATCTTTGTGATATATTTTTATTTTAGAAGAATAATAGGAAACAAACATTTTTTAAAAAAATGGTAAAGATATCCACACATGCAGGTACTGAGTTTATAGCTATAAACTGTAGTGTTAAATAACCAACCATGTCCTGTCCTTTAAGTGAATATAAGCTGAAAAAAATATCCCTTTAGTAAATTGTTAACTAATAGTTAAATAATTTTGATCAGACTCATTTAAAAAAAGTATCAGGATTTTTTTCCTTCTTTCATTTTAGGAATGTATTTCACTGGCTAAATCATACTGATTCAGACAGATTTGAGAGATAAATCATTTTAAAGTTTTGAGGCTCAGATTTGTAGGAGCTTAGAGATATACATGCAAGATTCATGCATCATTCAAAAGTAAGAATATAATTGGTTGGTTTGCATATGGTAAAAACCTAGATTCCAAAAGAACTTAAAATAATTCTGGTAGCTGCTGATGGAAGTGAGATTCTAGGAATTGTAGAATTCCTAAGATCAGAGAATCTTCTTATTTTAGAGAATACAACGACATGTCACTTAGAATTGCCTTGAATTGAACTTTATAGTCTTGAAAAACAATGTGAAGGCATCTGGCAATTTGTTGGTCTGGTGGCTTATGAATATCCAGACTCATCTGATTCAACTTAACTGCTCATTCATATGTATGGCTCAGTGTCCTTATAAAAGCACCAAAGCTTCTGACTCAGGATTATAAACCTTAAGATCACTTATAGATGATCTTAAAAGCTATTCTACTTTAATATTCAGAAATTCTCATTTGCCTAATTATATTCATGTAGGCACTAATTTCCAGGAACCCATGGAGGTTTTAAAAGATTTAGTAGCAATAGACTCTGCAGTCAGAATGAAATATTATAGCCATGGCTGTCCAGAGGAACACTGTATAGCAGCCTATTGTAGGCCAACTATTTTAGTCTAACACTTCCAATGTTCCTGTGTCTCTTACTCCCTTATTGTGAATAAGCTTTAAACATTATTTTAATGTCAAGTGCTTAATTATATGTATGACTGAAATGTGGCTTAATGATTGTTAAAAATAGATCTTCCCCTTTTAAATATGTTGTGTATTCCTAAGTTATGAAAAAAAGTTCCCTACCACCTTCATATCTTGGAAGGTGCAGGAATAGTGTCTCTTATCTGAGGAGGTTGAATTAGCCACAAAGAAAATGCTTCTATGTTTTGTTTTGTTTTAGAACAATTGTGTTATATATCGGTAGTCCTCAACTTATGGCTACAATTGAGCCCAAAATTTCTGTTGCTAAGCAAGACAGTTGCTAACTGAGTTTTGCCCCATTTTATGACCTTTTTACCTCAACTGTTAAGTGAATCAATGCATTTGTTAAGTCAGTAATTTGGTTGTTAAGTGAATCTGGCTTCCCCATTGACTTTGTTTGTCAGAGAGTCACAAAAGATGATCCCATGATCTAAGGACACTGTAACTGTCATAAATACATGCCAGTTGCAAAGCATCCAAATTTTGATCATGTCACCATGGTTGTAAGTGAAGAACATTTTTTCAGCACTGAAAAAAGTGAAGAACACTTTTTTCAGTGCTGTTGTAACTTCAAATGATCACTAAATGGTTGGTTGCAAGTTGAGGACTACGTGTACTTACATAGAATATGAATTGCATCTAAACTAGAAAAAAGGCATATTTGTTTGGTTAAAATAGTTCTCTACATAAAGGCACAGTAGATAAGCTCAGATGTCTTTTCTTTTTAGGGTGTCCTTGAATTAAAAATTTACAACAGTAAAAGTTTTATATTGAATATGATTACATTATTTTACTCTATTTCTCATTTTGCCTTCCACATACTCACACTGGAAAACAATATAATGTAGGAAATATGTTTTCTGGGCATTGTATCACTCTTGAAGCAATCTGCACATGCAGTTTCAAGAAACAATAGGTGATGGGAAAGTTTGAACACTAATACATGTTTTTCCTGAAGCAAACAGTTTTCAGAACACTGCTTAGCACTTGTATTTTAAATTAATCACATATTTAATCACTTAAGATAAAAGTATAAAATCAACTGATCAATTTGATCATTGCAATTATTCTATACTTCTATGAAACAGTATTCATAAGATACCCAGTATTTGATTTTTTTTTAATATAAACAATGCTGTGCTTCAGTGATTAGATGACCTAGACTAGAGTTCCCCAACTTTCCAGATTGGTGGCCCAGAGGATGGGGGAGGGGGAGAAGAGGGGATGGTTTTGTGGGAGGGACAGGTGCATACATGCATGTGTGCGCGAGCATGAACACCCTTTGCTTGTGCGAATGAGGCTGAGAGCACCTGTGATGCTCAGCTGAGTGAGGCCCCAAGCACTCACATGAGTAAGGCCTGGAGCACTTGCATGAGTGAAACTTAGAGCACCCGCTACTGTCATACGAGTGGGGTCCTGAGTGCCTGCGACGCTCAAGCGAGTGAGGCCACAAGCACCCATGACACTCATGCAAGTAGGGCCCCAAGTGCCCACGATGCTTGTGTGATGCCCCGAGTGCCTGCAATGTGAGTGTGAGTGGGGCCGCAAGCACCCACAATGCTCGTGCAAGTGAAAGCCCGAGCACCCGCAATGCTCATGTGAGTGGGACTGTGTACTCGCATGCACGCACACCAGCCAGCCACTCATGCCACCTGGTTGTGAATAGGTTGCAGACCGATAGTGGGCTGCGACCCACAGGTTGGAGGCCCCTGGGCTAGACATTAATATTTGAACATAGATCTTTCTATTTTATTGAGTTCTACTAATCTAGTTGAAATGTTAATTTATATTGCTAGTCCATTTATGATATGCCATATACTAAACAAACAAACAAACAAACTATTACAAAATAAGCCATAAACCTCAAAATTGCATTTTTAGGAACAAATTGGTCATTTTCAATGCTATTACTTTAAAACAAGAGATTTTAAAGCTGTTTTCACATTCACATCACTTTACAATCTGTAGTATGTTTCAAAATTATATGAGATAAGAAATAGCTATTTTATTTCTTATTTTATAGTTGGATAGCTAGACTTGTCACTGAAGGTCAAATAAGAATTCTGTTGCACTAAAGTCAATAAAACTTGAAATCCTATATCCTCAACTATTATTTATTAACACTTAAACGATGTTCCCACTTTAAAGTTAGAAACTTACAATATGTCCTAGTTCAGGGCTTTTCAACCTTTTCACCCATTGTACCACTTTTAGGATATGGCAACATCTGAATATCACCAGTTGCCTAGCAAGGTGTCAAAAACTTGATGACCAAAAAAAAAAAAAAGGAAAAAAGTGATAAAGTACAGGTAGTCCTCGACTTACAACAGTTCGCTTAGTGACTGTTCAAAGTTACAATGGCACTGAAAAAAGTCCCCCCCCCAAGCCACAGCTGAGCAAGACATCTGCCTGCCCACCCGGCAACACTCTTCCTCCTGTCCAAGGTTTTCATTGTTGTGAGCATTTCTGTTGAGGATTGGCAGCCGGGGTGGGGGGCTGTTTGGTTTTTATTCCACCTGTCTGCTGGGTGGTTGCAGCAGGTTTTCGTCACTTCACAAGATCCTGGGACACTGTGACCGTCATAAATATGAATCAATTGCCAAGCATCTAAATGTAAATCACAAGACCCTGGAGATGCTGCAACATTCCAGCTGATTGGCGCTTCTTCTGGGCTCAGCAGAAGCGCCAGGATCAGCGCCGAGCTCCAGCTGGAGCCTGGCGCTGATCCTGGTGCTCCCGCTGAGCTCTGACAGCCCTGCAGCTCCAGCCATCTGTCGCTCAGGCTTGTGCGGTGCTGCCACTGGTTCAGCTCATTCCCCTTCCCCACTACCACTTTTCTAGGATGGTCGCGTACCACCTGCCAGGTGCCAATGTACCACATGTGGTACCCGTACCACTGGTTGAAAAGCCCTGTCCTAGTTCACACAAGTTGCATTAAGTTAATAGAATTAATTTTCTAATCCTTACAACTACTAGGATATTGATCAATTCCATACAGTGATGCTTGTGAAAAAATAGTCCAGCTCTAGATGAAGTACACATTTATTTACTATTTGTTGCAATTAGCTTGTGTATGTTTCATTCAACGTTCAAAAACGTTTGTATGTTAATAGGAATAAACTAACAAATAATTAAGAAACTATTCCATTTTTAATCTACTATTAGGATTCAGATTTCTACTTCATTTCAGTTTTGCTTTTTGGTTATTATTTACATATGACACACTTTTTCTCCCCCCCCCTCAGATTTGCAATTTTATTATTTTAAGACAAATGTCCTCCAGTTAGGTTTCTCACTTAACTATTATCTGTCTTCATTCATTAAACTCGCAAACCTATTCCTCCATTGAAAAACTGCCCAGAGCCTTGTCCATTATTTTAATTATTTTTGCCTTAGAGAAACGATTGCCAATATGATAATTACGATAAGAACAAATTGTGCACTTCCTTTTAGCCATCCATGGAATTATTAAGGACATTTTGATTCCATTTTCAAAGGACAGATCCATTATATTAAATCATAATAGAAGTCAATACCAAAACGGAATCTCAGTTATAGTTAAAAGTTGCTATCACAGCAATTATTATCTTGTTATAGTATCATAGATTGTTCTTTTTGAAGGGTTTCTTCCTGGTGAGATGAAGAACAGATTATCCTAACTGCATTACCCACACTCAGAGTTAAGCAGAATAGAGGAGAAAGATAACAGACATGATTACCTACACTGGATTTTATTGCCAGCGAAAGGGGAAGAAAACCAATACAAATGGTTTATCCTTGAGTATTCCACGCGGCAAAGATAAGATTTATGGCAAAATATTTGCCCATTTCTGCTGGTAACACAAAAATTCCAATACTACAGATGAGTGTTTTCAACTTACTCCATCTGACCTTGAAGCTCTGCGAAAATGAATTAAAGTGTAAAACATCTACAATTTCAATATTCAGGAAAAAGACACGGCTTCTCCTACTTTTTATATACATGCTGTTCATCTAATTTAGAGAAATTTATGTCCCATTTCTCCCTGCAGTACACTACAAGAACAATTGCACCATTCGTATAAAATGGAGGTTCATACATGCCTCTTGAAAGGTTATTTCTGGAAGTATAGTAGTTGCATTCTTAAGCATCACTCCCTTCTCCTTCTATTCCTATATGGCTTCCAATGCGTAGATTAGCTTTCTGATGCTGATTGACAAGGCTCATCAACCCTACATGACAGACAAGGCTCATCAACAAACATGACAGAAATGATGATCCAGCAGTATCTTGAGGACCTGTGATTGTAAACAAGAGTTCTCAATGAAGGACTAACACCTCCAGAAAGAAAACATGTCCACTGGCCAGTGAGTGCTGTCTTGCTGTTTCTAATATGCTTGGATTGTTTCATTGTCTTTACATTTTGTAAGCAGCCCTACAAATTGTATTGAATAATTAAATATAAATCCTTCAAACACTCTGTCATTGCTTCAAGGAAAAGCTCCCCTGTGAGGCAGAATATAGTTATTCACATCATAATCATGTATTAATGAAGAGTCCTTCAGCCTGAAAAGTAACAATATGGTTGTCATTATTTCTATGTCTCTACTTATAATAGCTACCATTTTCAGATTGTTCCTTGTTTGTAAACTAAACATAAACAGCCATCACAGTGAGACCATTAAAGAACCTCTTACAATTTATATTTGCTTTAGCACATACAATTTCCCATGGAAAAAAAATCCTCATTATTTTGGATAAGCTAGTTTCATGATGTAATATAAGAGGCAAAAATATTATAAATAAAAGAAAAAAGTCAAGAAAGGCAAGGCATTTAAGCCACAAAACAAATAGGTTTGATGGGGGAGGAGACCTTGAGAAATACAATATTGAAAGAACCCACTGTCTCAGCAAACTGTTTAAATCTATATATAGTTCTGGGGGGAAAAAATCTTTGGGGGAAAAAAATTATCTGGAAAGAACCTTTTGGATTTTTAAATGATTGCAGAACTTTTCTAGTTGATGTTAGCAGAGCTTCAGATGGCCTTACTGGAATATAGAGCGAGTCTAAGTAAACTTCAAAGTTTCTCTGTTCGCAAATAATGAATTCTTTCTCAGCATTCAAGAAAAAACCAAGAAAGAAAAGGTTTTGCCCTCTATTTGAAATACTTCAAGTATATTCCATTTAGATACTAAGTTAGAAGATGTGGCCCAAATGATGCAAAATCAAAATTTGGAATACTGTATAAATCTTAGTCTGTGAAGCATGTATTTAAAAACAATGATCTACCTACATTTAATCTGTATTACCTGCTTCTCATAGAGCATAGATACAGTACCTATTAGTACCTCTGGACATTGGTCTCAGAGTCTTCCAAAGCTTGGCACCGGGCTATAATTTTTTATGTGCCAAAATGGAGAAATCATTATATGCATAGCTGTAGAATAATCACGTTAATTACACTGAATTCAAACTAAGTTGAAATACAAATAAAATAAAATTTAACTTTTTTTTCAAAAAAAAAACAAAACTCACACGGCCTTAGCATTTTTAAAGTATGATTTCCCAATATGTCCCTAAAGACCAGGGGTAGCTATCATCTCAATGTTAAACACAGAGAACATTTCTGGTAAAAAATCATCCTTACCAAGAAAATTTATGAAATCTAGGACAATTAGCCAATTTCCATTGTGATTCTTGTGGGGATACTGGCATATAAAAGGCAATATATCACATGGCATTCAACTGTTGATCTCAGGGCTTCATTTTAATAAGTTTAAAAGGAAATATTTAAGATCTTTTCACTGCATACAGTATTGTTTTAGAAATTTTGATCTGACAATTCTCACAAGCAAATTAAAAGCAATCAACCTGATCACTATAAAAATCTATTCTTAGGGCCAGTGGTTAGGGTACACATGTCTAACACTAATATCACCATAAAGACTTTGACCATAAAAAAATTATGAGTATAGAACCATCATAGTTTAAAAATAGCAACAATGTAAACTACAATTCATCAAATTATAGGACAGGTTAGCATTTGGTTGTAAGACCACACGGAATACTGCATCCCATTTTGGTTACCATAATATAAGATGTTGAGACTCTAGTCTCAATAGAGTACAGAATACAGAGAAGAGCAAAAAGATGATTAGCAACAAAGATGTTTTAGGAGACTAAAACATATAAAGAATGGTTGAAGGAATTGGGTATGTCTAGTTTAATGAAAAGAAGGACTAGAGGTGATATGATAGCAAAGTTCCCATTTTTGAGGGCTGCGACACAGAAAAGGGAGTCGAGCTATTCTTCAAAGCACTTGGAGGAAGGACAAGAAACCATAGATGGAAACTAATCAAGGAGAGAAGCAACCTAGAACTAAGGAGAAACTTCCTGACAGTTAGAACAATTAATCAGTGGAACAATCTGCTCCAGAAGTTGTGGATGCTCCAACACTGGAAGTTTTAAAGAAGAGATTGGACGATCATTTGTCTGAAATGGTATAGAGACAGTTTCCTGCTTGAGCAGGGGGTTGGACTAGAAGATCTCCAAGTTCCCTTCAAACTCTGTTATTCTGTTATTATTATTCTGTTTTTCCTATTCCCAAACTGTCTCAATCACCAAATTACTTGGTAGCAATAAAGCGAGAAATATCCCATCATAAACTATTGCATTAGAACTAAGTGCTTTCCTAAAAAAAAAACCTGGTAAAAGCTACTCTGTGTTAATATATGCTTCCCTTTTCCTTCCTTATAGTTTTCCCCATTTATATCATATATTTTGGATTGCAAAGTTGAAGATAGAGTCATGTTGTTGAAATTGTTACTGTTCTTGCTGCTGCTGCTATTGTTATTATTATTGTTATTGTTATTGTTGTTGTTGTTGTTGTTGTTGTTGTTATTATTATTATTATTATCTTTGCACTGTACTTAGTAATTCTAGAATTTAGAATTAGATTTCTAGAAAATCCAAAGACTTCACAAGTATAGAAATACTACTACTTCTCCTATGAAAAGTAATAATTGCAATGGGGTGTAAAAATTGAATGGCGGCTGTGCTAGGTCAAAGAGATTTAGAACAACCGCTCCTGTAACAGACCATTGATAATCCTCTAGGACAGCAAGCAGAGCCCTGTTCCTGTGAGTTCTGCTGCTCCCATTTAGCACTGTAAGCACAGATGGCTAATGACTCCATTGCATTACAGATACATCAGTTTATTGCTTTCCATTCATAATGAAAATATACAATGGGGTATTTCTCCAAGTAAGGTATGTCTCTGGGCTATATTAATGCTAAAGGGAAGAAAAATATTGATAACTTGGCAGCATAAGGCAAAATGAGATTGTACAGAGTAGCCAAATATTTCCATCTGCTCTGCAAACTGGGATGCATTAAACAACCATCTGGTCCAACACTTTTATTCTGTATGGACATAGAGATAGATGCTGGCAGAGAACGCCAGGCTTACATTTATCCCACAGAGCCATGGGGTGTAAATGCTGGCAGATGATGTGTTCAAAGGACACATCTTGTTGGTAGATGTAGTTGTGTAAGGCACTTCAACTGAAGGAACATTCTCACCTACCTTGCTGAGTTACAGGAGGAAGGCATCCTCCTCAAGGCTCTTTCTTGTAAACTAAGATGATAGGAACATAGGAAGTGAAAAACCGTTTTCACTTTCATCTTCCACAATTAATTGGGCAGGTTTCACAAAGCAATTAATTGGGCAGGTTTCACAAGGCAATTAATTGGGCAGGTTTCACAAAGATATTTTGTTAATGGCAGAAAAAAGTTTGCATTTTTATTACAGGCTATACTGATATTGATTAGAGATTCCACTTTCGAACAGTGGCACAGAAAGGTATATCTAAATTTATTTGGCAAAATAAAAAAACCAAGAATTAAATATAAGCTGCTACAAGATTCTAAAGATAGAGAAGGTCCGGGTTTGCCGGACCTTAGATTATATTATGATGCTTGTTCTCTGGTATGGTTAAAAGTTTGGATAACTTTAAAAAATTCAAAGCTATTAGACCTCGAAGGTTTTGATTTGAGATTTGGATGGCAGACCTATCTGTGGTATAAGAAAGTAAAAATTAACCCTGGTTTTAAGATTCATGCTATAATTAGGCAATTGATTGGATGTGTATGGTGGAAATATAAAAGATTAGCTAATAAAGTGCCACTTTGGCTAACACCTCATAAAGCACTACACAGAACAGAGATGATTTCGGAATGTACATGGATGACATATTGAGACTTATTGATATTTGAAAAAGAGGGATTTAAGATAAAGACAAGAGAACAACTAGTAAGTGAAGGATTTACTTGTGATTGGTTTAATTATTATATTTTGAAAGATTTAAATTTGATAAAAAAAAAGTTTGTTTTCACAGGAACTAAATTTGAATTGGACATTAATTTATGTTATGGGAGATGACCACCTGATTTCTAAAGTACATAAAATGTTGCTTAAGATGAACTTAGAAGATGAATACATTAAAGAGTGTATTGTAAAATGGGCAAAATTTTTTGGGTATAATATAATGCCAGATAAATGGAAGAATGTATGGACGAATGGACTAAATTCACATTAAATTATAGCTTGAAAGAGAACTTTTACAAAATGAGGTATCATTGGTACTTGACCCCAGATAAACTAGTGAAAATGTATAAAGGGATTTCTAATAAGTGCTGGAAATGTGATCAAAATCCAGGTTCATTTTATCCTATGTGGCAGACTTGCAAATATGTGAAAACATACTGAATAAACTTAAGAATAGAAAAATATTTAAGATACAAATATTAATGAAACCTGAAGCTTTTCTTTTAGGCATGATGGACAAGCCAATTGAAAAACAATTTGGGCTGTTATCCCTTCACATGATGATGGCTCCAAGGATTGTACTTGCCAAACACTGGAATGGATTTTGAAATTGGCTGAACTAGCAGAGATGGCGAAATTAACTGCTTTGATTAGAGATAATGGTTAACAGAGGGATTTGAAGATTAATGTAATGTTCAGCTCAACCTGTTGACTGCTTTTTCTTTTTTCGTCTTTTACATATATACATATATGTATATATACACACACACGTGTGTGTGTGTGTGTGTGTGTGTGTGTGTGTAAAAAGGTTTACTGCTTTTTCTTTTCTTTCAGCACCCAGCCAGGGTGAATCCTATATGTTAAATGTTAAATTTAATTTACCACTTTTTCTTCTTTTTTGCACACTATTCTTTTCTTTTTTGTTATTGTTAGGGTTGAATGTATGCTTTTGATTTTTTTATTTTATTTTTTTATTTTATTGTTTTGTCTTTTATTCTCTATGATAAAACAATAAATAATAAAAAATCATTTTCTTTGAATAATGGGTTCTCTTGAAAAGTGTAATGTGGGCTTTCAAAATGCAGACTTGTGGTATTAATACAAACATATAAATAAAGGGAAACTTTTTTCATTAACAGGATGGTTCATGCAGATTAATTCCAACCTTTACATTTAGATTAATTATTGTTGTTTTAAATGTCAGTTCAGCCATACAGATGGGTATACTCAACAGATCTAAGTATATACAAGGAACGGTTTACGCAAATATTTGTATCTGCTGGCTTCTGATCTCTTAAAGATTCATTCAAACATATAATTTGAGCAAGAGTGCCTGAACTTCTATCTGAACTATACTTATCCATCACAACATTCCCTCTTTGAGTGAGCAACATTTTGCAGAGCACTGAAAGGAATTTTAAAAAGCAAGAAAAAGAAGAAAAAGAAACATAACTAAATCTAGTTACCCAACATCAATTCATTATAACTCTCCATACCTTTGAAAATCATCCCTGTTTCTGCCACATCCATGTACCAAATTAGATACTGCCTTTTTCTCTTTAAACCTTTCATTTCTCTTATTCTGAGGAATTTGTCACATTCATTCAAACACATATTTGTCAAATTTCCCTGTTATCTTGATGCATCCCTTCTTCCTTCATATGCTAACATTTTAGTCCTCAATCAGCAACATTCAGCACACTTCTTCCCTAACAGTTCTTCATTCTGTATATATCCAGTCTACATTAATTCAGCATCCATTCATTTGGGATCAGAATCTTCTGGTTTTACCCCATATCTTTCTTAAATATTCTGTTCTTACTGTGTTCAACCTGCTGTTGTGATATTTTGTGATACTTCTGATTCTCACATTCGCAAATTGAGTGAAAACATTCTTATACATAGTTGTTTTTCACTTCTTTACCAAACTTTCTTTGTAGCAGACCACATAGTACTTTCAACCTTTCTATCAGTTCCTGTATATTTTAGAATTTCCCATCTATTTTTCTAGTTTTAATGAAACAAAATACAAAAGTTCATCTACTTCTAATTATTTGCCAACATACACAAAATGGAATTAACCATTGTTTTCTATCAAACACAGGAAAAATTTACCCAGTCTTTCATACCTTACATTTTAGATCAACACTCCTTTGTTGGATCATGCAGTCTATCCAACATTCACAACAAATTAATCCAGGTTTTCAACTAAAAAATGTAGCATTGTCTGTATATAAAGAACATGTATCATCACATACCCAGCAACATATTTCTAACATCACCACGAGCATTCCTTATATATTTTTTCTATGTGCATTAAACAACTGGAATTGGGTATGTCTAGTTTAATAAAGAGAAGGACGACGGGGGACATGATAGCAGTGTTCCAATATCTCAGGGACTGCCACAAAAAAGAGGGAATCAAGCTATTCTCCAAAGCGCCTGAGAGCAGCACAAGAAGCAATGGATGGAAACTAATCAAAGAGAGAAGCAACCTAGAACTAAGGAGAAATGTCCTGACAGTTAGAACAATTAACCAGTGGAACAACCTGCCTCCAGAAGCCATGAATGCTCCAACACTGCAAGTTTTTAAGAAGAGACTGGACAGCCATTTGTCTGAAATGGTATAGGGTTTTTTCCTGCCTGAGCAGGGGGTTGGACTAGATGACCTCCAAGGTCCCTTCCATCTTTATTATTATTATTATTATTATTATTATTATTATTATTATTACTACTACTACTACTACTACTACTACTACTACTACTACTACTACTAGTGGACACTATACAACCATGTCTTGCTCAGTAGTGTGATTAAGAAGGTGAAGCTTTTGCTAATTGAATATCTGTAAAAAGCTCCACAGTGATTGTAAATTGTAGATCCTCAACTCCAAAACTACTCAAGTCACAATTGACTACAAGAAACTATATTCCTGCAGATTTTGGGGATAAGTAGCTCTTCAGAGCACAAATGGATAATCTCTCGCTTCCAGAAAAAATTACTGTCAGCCAGAACCAACTTCCAGCCTGGTTTTCAATTCCACCACTATGTTTTTCTCTGTTTGTGGAACCACTCACAGAGACATTGAACTGGCCATAACACTTTCGTGTCTTGCTCAGCATTAAACTATTTGCTAAGGATTCCATTTATATTATTTATTATTACTCTTATCACATTTAATAACCAACTTTAACACAAAAGTTCTAAAATTTATGCCTATTGGCTTTATCATGCACTTTCTCTAAACCAATAAACATATAATAAGATTACTTTCTCATATTCACACATGGCTTAATAATTTACTGAGAAGCACAAATCTGCTCTGCCTATCTTGTGCCCATAAAACCACACTACTCTTTTAAAGTTTTGCAATCAGAATTCTGGCAAACAGTTTCTCAGACAACTTAACAAATTAATCCTTCTGTAATGTTTCCATTCATTCTTTTTTTATGTGTGTGTTATACATCTCATATATATTATTTACAATTATTTACTAACTTTATAATAATTGCAATATTTCAGTTGTCAGGCACAGATGCAGTCTTCGCACAAATGTTAAGTACGTTGCATAGTTATTCCATAAGTAAAACAAACCTATATTTTAACAGTTCTCCAGTTACTCCATCAGTACCTGCAATGTTAATATTTTTCAACATTCGCAATGCATGTAGGACTTGCTTTTCATTATTTTTTCCTTGGAAACTAACATTTATAGCATTCATTTTAATTACTCCCTTCAGCATATCACTATCCTGGCCATAAAAATCCTATTAACCATTCCCACACTGCAGTTTCACCCCAAATCACTTCACCCCTTTTATTTCTAATTCTATTCCCACTGTTGGAGGCTCCTTTTTATGTTTTTTAACCACTTCCCAAAAATTGTTTACCTCCATCAAAACTGTCCTGTTTCTTCTCTTTTTTAATCTTAAAGAATTCCTTGTTTTCTTTGACTATGGTTTTTGGTATGATTTTTTTGTCTTTGTTTCATTCTCTTGCAAACAATATTCTCTTATATGAATGAAGTAAATGAATATGCAATTCTTTCTCATTTGCAACTTTTTTCAGTTCTTCATTCTACCAAGCATCATCTTTCATACTTCTAATTAACATAGTACCATACTGTAAGCATCTGTGGCACCTGCAATATAATTGAATCTTATTTTCTTAGATCCATTTTCCATTATTTTGTTGGGAGATTATTTTTTGACCTTTTTTCACATAATACAGTGGCACTTTGGTATTCATCATTAATTGGTTCCAGAAGGTACAATGAGTATATATATAATGTGTGTGCGTGTGTGTGTGTCTGTGTCTATGTGCAACTAATTTAATGGTCCAACCAACACTATTGCAAAAAATAAGTAAAGCGGAACTCTCACTATTTTTCAAAACAACTGAAACTTGATTATTCTTTGAAATCTATATCTTTGGCACCTTGTTATCTGTCCTAACAGCAAAATATCAAACAAATAGAACTTCCTTTACATCATGTACTGAAGCGAGTTAAAGTTAGCACACAGTTTTAAATGACTTAATATAAGTTCACACCATCCAACCTAGTACAATTTACATTCTAGGTAGAGTAATGGGAGTTTTAGTTCAATGTATTTGGATAGCAGGGGAAGAACAGAAACTATCTTGAAGTTCTTTGGCACTCACCTACAAATATGTATCTGTACAAATATGAGTGGAAGAAGTGAAGATTAATTATTCCATTACAATACTGGTTATTTTTCAGATTTGCCAGTGCAGAATGAATCTTGTTTGCAAAATTAAAAATGATTTGACTTAATTAATATATTAGGAGGAAAAAGCTTTATTGAATCCACACCTGCCTCTAACTTGAAAATGCCAGAAGGTTTTATAACATCATCATGCATCAGATACCACAACATATTCAGCAGTTCTCCTAATTAGACTATTAATTAAGATTATTTCCTGTTAATTTTATTGGTGTAAATAATATTAATAATTCTACTAAGCATCAACATCAACTGGCAGTAAGCATGCTAATCTTACTTTAATAACTTGTTACACTTATGGCACATTATAACTACCTTCCAACTGTACTTTGCATGCTTTAGACATTCTTGAATTAATTATTTTGCTTCTTGTCAAAATAATAATGAACTCCTGCAGTGCTTTGATGGAAATCAAATACATTAAAAAAGAACATGATGATGCAAAAAAACCAACAACCCTAAAAGAACAAGATCACCCATGATTTATTTGCTTAGATTAATAATGAGTAATAGTATTATATGACAAATGAAGATTATAGCAAGCATCATCTTCAGTACCTGTATGGCAGAGCTAATGAAATATTTCAGAAAAGAATTAGTGTTGTGCTGTAGAATTTGTAAAGACAGGAAGACTTACTGCTGTTTCTGAATGTCACCTCTCAATTTTCAAAGCATTTGAATAGATTTTTCTTTAACAAACAAACAAATATTTAGGCTATAATCCTTCGTCCACCGAGCAGAATCATTGAATTCGATGGATCTTATCTTTGATTTGCAAGATTTCTTTTTAATATTGCTGCAGTTAAATATTGTAGCTCGTTTCATTATTTTCAGATAGAGCTATCTTTGTTTTCATACTGACAATTCACTAATTAACTCATTAATTTTAATTAATTCACTTTTAATAGTATATTATGACATTTGTACATGTCATAACCTAGGCTCCTTTTTGAACATACAAACACTCTGCTTTATACAATTAGTCATCATGAAAGTGTTTGCATAACAGATAATAACAATATTTAGATTTTCTACAGTCTTCAATCTGGGGGGGAAAGAGAAAACTAAAGGCTTTTCAAATAAATCAAATTTGTAACTTGAATAAAAATAACTTCTCTTAACTATGGAATGATAACAAATAATTGCAGGTTTATTTGCTGAAAATGTAGTTAGTATTATTTTTATTTGTTGCAGGTAGGATATTGTTAAGTTTAGGCGACCAATGCATGGAGGTGATCTGTTCTTCCCCATTACAGTCCACTCCTCATACTAAAATTATTCTAGTAAAAATAATTTCTGTGCAGAGAAAGAGATCTTTGTGTATACTGAAAAAAAGAGACAAATACTGGTGGATTCAGTAAATTTTCATTTCCTAATTTTTTATTTCTATTTCTTTAAAAAGAAAATGCAGCCATCTAAGAGCATTGACATCAGCATTATCAGAAGCCAATTATCCTTTTTGTTATCTCTCTGTGCTTTGTGCCCTATAAAAGCAAAATATAAATAACAATGGTCCTTGCTGTCTTATAAACTAATAAAATTGTATGGTTCATATCTTTGCAACACTGAAGTTCAGGCTGCCGACATCTGGGGAATATTCCACAATCTTTTCTAATCTCATAGCAAATACCCTACCTTCACCCCAAATAACTGTGAAAGTCTGCCACTTTTGAGAATGATCATTGTCTGGCTTCCTTTTTATCATTCCATGATCTGACCTTTAGAATCAGAGACCTTTAGAATCATTGCTGTAAAGCTCTTAAAGAATTGGGGCTTAGCACTAGGATGTCTCTGAATTGTTTAAACATCTGTGCCTGAATGAAGACAGATAGACGGAGGGAGAGAGGGAGGTGAAAAAAGTAAGGTTCTACATTTAGGCAAGAAAAACCAAATGCATGGGTACAGTATAAGTGTTACCTTGCTCAATAGTAGTAACTGTGAGAGGGATCTTGGAGTCCTAGTGGACAATCACTTAAATATGAGCCAGCAGTGTGCTGCAGCTGCCAAAAAAGCCAACACAGTGCTAGGCTGCATTAATAGAGGGATAAAATCAAGATCACATGAAGCGTTAATATCACTTTATAATGCCTTGGTAAGACCACACTTGAAATATTGCATCTAGGTTTGGTCAGCATGATGTAAAAAGATGTTGAGACTCTAGAAAGAGTACAGAGAAGAACAACAAAGATGATTAGGGGACTGGAGACTAAAACCTATAAGGAAAGGTTGCTGGAATTCGGTATGTCTCGTTTAATGAAGAGAAGGACTAGGTGTGACATGATAGCAGTGTTCCAATATCTCAGGGGCTGCCACAAAGAAGAGGGAGTCAAGCTATTCTCCAAAGCACCTGAAGGCACGACAAGAAGCAATGGATGGAAACTAATCAAGAACAGAACCAGACAAGAGCTAAGGAGAAATTTCCTGACAGTTAGAACAATTAATCAGTGGAACAACTTGCCTCTAGAAGTTGTGAATGCTCCAACACTGGGCAGTTTAAAGAAGAGATTGGACCTCCAAGGTCCCTTCCAACTCTACTACTACTACTACTACTACTACTACTACTGTTGTGATTTCTCACCAGCTAGTGGATTCGGCAGCTGAATCTGAGGAATTAGATGAGGAGGAGGAGCCTGGAGTGACATTAGAGTCAGAGGAAGGCTTACAGTTGGATGAGGAGCCTGGCCCCTCTACTTGAGTACAGGCTGAGACATAGCTGTGCTGGGAGACTGAGTTGGACAGTGATGAAGAACAGTTGGGACAAATCCCAGATGCACGAATGTGCAGGAAAGAGAAGTGAGTAGGACAATGGGGCGGCTCCAAAGGCAAAGGAGAAGGCATTAGGAAGCCATACCTTGGCTGAATTATAAAAGGGAAGGTGTGGGGGGTGCTGGTTGCTGAAGGCAACCATTTGTGTTGAGGATCGAGTTTCTGTGGACTGTGTTTGTTTGCCTTTGATATTGACTCAGGTCTGTGAGGATAAAAGGGGTTGGTTTCTTCTTGCGGTTCCTGCCTGTTTCTTGGAAGAGGGGTTTCTCCTTGTGAGCATAACAAGGACTCATGTAGGCTGGTACAGAACAATTACTACTACTATTATTATTATTTTAGATCTTTCAATTCAACATAGAAGGATCAGGAGCGAGGAATCTGGGCATGGTTGGAATACGTATATCTATCCTTACTCCAAAATTAACACTTTGAATGCTCTGAAATTCATCATGATACCTACACTTGCTGATATAAGATGGGATCCCACCCCTAAAATAGCTGTTTCCAGCATTTTGTCTTCAACTTTCTTTAAATTATGGCATTGTTTGATAATTGTGGAACATTTAAACAATTTGAATCTAAAATTCAAAGTAAACCAGTAGGTGCTTTTCTCAATTCCTTTACTATATAAACTTCAAGCTTTTATATTTTCACAGAGCCATCTAGTACAGAAGCTTCATTTCAAAGCATCAGAAGCAGGAATAGAGAGGTAACAGCCTCATAAAATTCTGTGGTCTAAGCACTAACATGAACAATTGATGCACTGACATGCTGATGGAGACCAATAGGACTTTTAACCCTTTGTTGATAAACCCAGTAAAAAACAATTAGAAATGCCGATAGCCATCATTGCACTATTACACAGTCCAATAAAATACTAATGCACTGATAGTGCTGAAGTAGTTTTATTAAAGTACCTGGTTTCTTTCACAGGCATTCTGTGCTTCTAGCCCAATATCTTTCTATATTTAAATCAGTCTTCCCAAGTCTGATAACTAAGATACAGGGGTTACTCTCGAACAAGATTAAATCTGTGGTACCCTCAGTCATCCCATTCACCCTCAGTCATGATTGAAATACACAAAAACTAAGAAAAGTGAATATATTTCTTGACCTATGACATCAAATTAATCTGATATTGACAAAGCTAAACAGAGTTAATGAAGTGGAAACTTGGATGATATACCACCAAGGGCTTCAGAGTAGAATTAGAAATTAAAAAAAATACACCAGAAACCTAATAATAACCCTATTGCATCATGGCAAAATAATCTTTGTGCAACATTCCATGTCTCAAATGCCCAACTAGATATTGGAAAGTGCTCATAACTTGGATATGGCAATAGACCCATTTGTGCTTATTGGTCTTCTGCGATTCTATGTAGAGGTATGTTGCCCCGAATCCAGGGAGAACATTGAGTCTTCAAGAATAAAAAGGGATACCATCTTAACTGAACTTATTCAAGACAATGCACTGCTGTGGTGTTGCCAAGAAAATGATGTGGACATATCTAGTCACCCAGTCAAGCTTGATTTGAGGGAGATTTTACTTTTTAACGATAACACAAGTGAATCAAAGAAATGAGTTCAGTTTGAAATGGAAACTGAAACTTTTAGAGGTGTTTTTTTTTTTAGAAACTTTTAGAAACATGTGTTTCCAGCACAACACATTGTCTTAGAACTATACAGGTTTTAAAACACAAAGACTACAATCTGATTCTTACATGTACTATAACTCATTCAAAGGCATTAGACTGAACTTCCACCTAAATATATAAATATGTTTGTCCCACAGAAATGTGTTAAGCTTAAATGTGATGAGATAAGTATGTCTCATACTTGCTAATTTTAAAAATGCTATTAAATATTACAACCAGAATTAAAATTGATTTTCCATCTAAAATAGTGCACTTTTTTTAAAAAAAATGACCATTCTTCTGTCTTCTTTCCAAAGCAGCGGTAAGAAAGAAGTATTACAGATAATGATGTATTCAATATCTATTGATGCTAATCAAAAGGCATCTAGTAGCATCTTTTCCAAAGTATGATTAGTATACTTAGAACCTGAAATATGAAATGTATTCATTTAAATACTGCTTTAAAGAGTTTGATTAGAAATTGAATGAAAGCATTTAGTGAAGAAAAATGCTAAAATAACAGTGAGGAAAAAGTTTTTTCTTATTTTCTAAATATTTTTAAACATTTAAGTTTTAACATCCTTTTGTTGAAATAAAATTTTGAAAATCCACACCAATAAGAAAATTGTGAATCTAATGCATTTATACCCCTCCCTCATGTTTCACCACGACTAATGCTAGTTCTTAAGGTAAAGCTATCAATAGTAAATGGTAAAGAGGGTAAAGGAAGAGATGAAGCCCCAGGGATCTCTTCTGTAAAGGCTATTTAGTCAATGTAAAACTATTATGACTCTTGACATTTGTTCCGATTTCCCTTGCAGGTATCAGAGTAGAGCAGTAGACAAACTGCTGTAAGATTGAAGGAATCTCCGAGTCTTTGGCTGATGTGAGCAAGGCAAAGCTCCAAGACCCAGGCAATTTCCTGTAAAAATGATACTGATGAAGAGGTAGGCAAGAGAAGCAAAAGAGAGATAACCATGGCAAAGTTGAACAGGCCAACCTAGGAGGGAGATGGAAAGAGAAGGGCTGAAAGAAGATCAAAGCAGAGAGGAAGGAGAAAGGGAGGCACGTGAAATTGTCTCAGGAAGGAGAACAGAGACAAGTGTGGATACTGAAGAGGACAAAAAGCTGGGAAATATTCAAACATCCTGGCAGTGGTGCCTGTATGGCTAGATCTGAATATAGGTGAAAAACCCAGCGTCTCCTCCCAGTGATGTCCTCTACAAAGGACTGTAAATGGAATCAGTTCTGTTTGCAGCATACACAATTTCCAATAAGTGTTTTCCAAATGTCAAAGCCAGTTAATTGAACTCCAACATAGTTATCATTTATACAGAAGTAAATATATTATACAAATGTAACTTCTGGATCACATTAATCACACAGAGAGGCTATGCCAGTGATGGCGAACCTTTTAGAGACTGAATGCCCAAACTGCAACCCCAAACCCACTTATTTATCGCTGGGTGCCAGGTGGGCGTGGCCCACTGGGTGGGCATGGCTGTGGTCATGGCAGATTGGATGGGCGTGGCCAGGGTGGGCATGGCCAGCTCGATGTTGCTCGTGGGGAAGGATGCCTGTGGGGGCCGGGCAGGGTTGGGAGAGATCCAGGGGGTCTCTACAGGTGGGGCAGTGGGCAGGAGCTCGCGAGGCAAGGGGAGGCAGGTCAGGGGTGCCATTGTCACAGGGCAAGGTGAGGCAGGGGCCGGGGCGGCTGCTGCCTGATACCATCAGCTCCTGCACACAGAGGCCAGCGAGCGCATGGGTGTTGGGATGCATCCAGCCATGTGGGACCTTGGTGAATTAGCGGGCGGCTCATTAAAGAGGGACAGTTGCCATCTCCGGAGCATGGCGTGCATGCCCACAGAGAGGGTTCTGAGTGCCGCCTCTGGCACGCGTGCCATAGGTTCGCCACCACTGGGCTATGCTTTGTTTCATGGTTTAGCATGCAAAAGAAGTTATCATTTATGTTCCTCCTGAACGTTTCCAGATTCTCTGTCAAATTTGTAGGCAGAGTAGGCTGAACAATTTCCATCATTTTTTGCATAGAAGGAGAACAATTTTCCAAGGCCAGGATTCCTTCTTGGTAGTTACAATGCCACCAATATTGAAAAAAATCAATGGAAAGAATTCCCAATTGCCATTTTCCTTTGGGAATTAAAAGACCAGTGAGACATCAGGGAAGCTGCAGATTTCTGGGGAGAAAATTGTAAAATGGAAGACCAAACATTCACACATAAAAAGTAATTACAAGAGTATCACTCAAAAGAATGTCAAAACCTTACTTTTCCCATCCCCATTCCTATTAAAACTTTCCTTTATCCAAAACACCATTCTCCTTCTGGCATTTACAATGTATATGATCTTCATTATTTTGTTTTATATATTTTTATAGGTTTCATTAGTTTTTTAAAATTACAATCTTTAGAACTTAGTAAACAACATGTTGTCTGGGTTCACATATTTAACATTAACTTCTTCAATATAAATCTATTCAGTACTGCACAGTCCAGTATTTTTTCTTTGATCTTCCTTTCTTCCCCATATTTTTCCCTTTTACCCTTCATTAAACAATTACAATCCTTAATACTACTGATGTATACAAAATTAGATATAGACATCTTCATCATATTTTACTAATATTATAGAAATAACAATAATATCAATTCATAAATCAATATCCTGTTTTTCGTGCTCTTATTAAGTTTGATTTTCCATCAATATTTAAAATATCTGTCAGTTATGATTTTCTCAATATTAATTAATTTATATAGCTAAAAGCAAATATTCATACCAATCCTCCTCTTATTTTCAAATTTCAAATATCAAAAGAAGAAAAAAAATGCTATTTTAATTTTAAATCATATCTTCCATTATAAAAATCTAAGGGTTATCTAAGGGTCATCTGTTCTTTTAATCATTATATCTTATTTTATCTAAGGGTCATCTGTTCTTTTAATCATATTCAAACAGGTATATTAAACAGATAGTGCCCCCTCTGATAAATCAAATCCTCTGTTTTTTAAGTCTAACTCTCGCTTTCTTTCTTTGCCAAGCAACTTTCAAGGCCAAGGCAATTAAATCGCCCAAGAATTTTCTTTCTATTTTTGTGAAAGCTGCTTGGCATGAGAAAGACAATTTAGGTAGAGTATTTTTGGGGAGGAACTCCACCCATTCATATTCCCTAGACATTTCCCCTGCCCGCTCTACGTTTCATTTTCTAGAATCTTCTTCCTTGTCATCATTTTGGAGAAAGGAGTAAAGGGTCTTTTGTACTTTCATTGTTATAGGTAAATCTTTCAGTATTTTATTTGTGTATGGCAGTCCATATTTCCTTTCTCCTATCTCCTCCATCTCTTAAGTCCATTTCTTCTGCTTCACCCTCTGATTTTTGGTTTATTTGTTCATACTTTGTAGTCGTTGTCTGGGAGCTTGCCAATTGTAGCTTCAATTTGGAGATTTGGTCCTTTATATCATCTAGGTCAGTGGTGATGAACCTATGGCACGGGTGCCAGAGGCAGGACTCAGAGCTCTCTCTGTGGGCACATGTGCCATCGCCCCAGTCCTAGGCCTTCACCTGGGTTTTATAAAACCTTTTCGCTTTAGGCCTCCACCACCGTGTGCAAAAAAAAAAAAAGTTCAGTCAATTTTAACTTCTCGCGGGGAAAAAAATCTTGCAAAGTTGGAATTGATTGATTGAACTTTTTAGTCCCACCCAGTCTGCCATTACTGCTGCCATGCCCACCCAATGGGCCATGCCCACCCGGCACTCGATGATGCATAAGTGGGTTTTGGGTTGCAGTTTTGGCACTCAGTCTCTAAAAGGTTCGCCATCACTGATCTAGGTTATTTTTAGTCTCATTATGGTTTCTTTTTATGTCCTCTTTGTATGCAAGAATTTTTTGATGAATTTGCTGTAGCATAGAGAGTATTTCCTTCTGAAAGGTATTTGTTTTTTCTTGAGGCATCATTCCTAGAAATCCTCTAGTATCACCAATCTCAGTAAGAGTGGAACAAAATTTCCTCTAGTTTTCTGATCTTTGTATATAGCCTTTATAATCCAGTCCTAATAGCAATATTTTGTAGTAATCTTTTGTCTCAAGTATCCTGAAAATTATCAGTCAGGCAAGGTTATAATCTACAATGTTCCCAGTGTTCAAAATGTTCACCCTCTCTGCAGCCAGACGTAATCAAAAGTCAATTTTTTCTTTCTCTCCCACTGGCACTTGAGATTAAAAGTTCAAGTCCAGTAGGTATTTATAGTCCATGAAGGTCAGGATGATAAATATGCCAAAATATTTTCCTTTATTGCCAGCTGTTCTCCCTTAAGCTGAAAGTCACCAAGTAGCCAAGGAGCTAGTTATAGTGCTGTACTCAAATCTAACACTAGTTGTCATTCAAAGTCCATTTTCCACTCTTAAAACAAAGGGTTGATTTCTTATATATCTTAGATTTCACCTCAACAGGTTTTTTCCAAAGAGAAAATCTTAACAATTATCTCAGTTTTCAGATTTATCAAAACTATAACTTTGTATTACTTTCATTTTAGTATTGTGTATTTCTGTCCCCCATAAAAAATTTAGAATGCCGCTTCCATTCACTTCCGAAGGTTTTAAGCTTCTTGGGAGCCTTTCCCAGGTAATTCAGTTGTAAAACAGTAAAGAAAGGATCAATATTCCCACCCAGTCCAAAAATGCTGTTTGCGATGTGCTAATTAATGCTTTTGTTCTTCGGCTGTCAGCAGCTAATGTGGCCTGTATTTCCCCTGCCACTTTAGAGGGCTTTCCTTGAATGGAGAGACTACCATCTCTCTGTGATCAACAAGGCACCCCACCTTCTTCATCACCTCTTCGGGGAGACTTTAGGCCCTTTTCAAGGCCCCCACCTGGGCAAATTTGGGCGCGGAAGCAAAGCTCTGCCTTCCTGCATCCCATCTCACTGTGACACAAAACTGGAATTCTCGATCTTTTTTGTTTTAAGGGGCACCATATATGTAGTCACTCCAAGTGAGTGTCATTTTGGTAATGCAAGTTGTTATTTCTTTTTCCTTGCACAAAAGGCACAAGTCAGGAGAAATAAATGATTTTAAGTTGCCATCAATCCCAATAATGTATAATGGAACCAGAGAAACACCGGTCTCCAAAAAGGCTATACTGTATATGCTGCCTTGTATGCTGGTCAGTTCAAGCTAAATGTCACTTGAGTAGTAATACTGTTATAGCTAAGGGTTCTGTTTGTCATTTGCAGGTGGCACTTGGCCTTGGATAAAATAGTTTTTTGGTTTAATTAATTGACTTTCAAGTCAACCTAAGTGGGCAAAAATACTTGCAAAACGGTAAATCAGAACTTTATAAACAACCCATAATTAACAAGGAAAACAAGTACCTATTTACTCTGAAAATCTGTATTGTAGTTAATCAACAGGAGAACCAGTGAAAGCCAACAGAAACACAAAATATATAAGCTAACATCTTCACAAGAAACTCCAGTAGTAATCTTCCCTTTCAAGGTAGTCATACTGTAGACGCAAGACAAAATTAGAATTCTTAAAACGTACTTCATTTTTCTGTTTTTTAAAACTTCATTGTATATTTAATCCACTCAATAAATCCATTCTTTGGATGGGTTGGATAAAAATAAAGCCATAAAAAGCAAACATCAATGTATGGAGAAAATAAGACGTTAAAAATACACAATAGCCAATTCAACACAGAGTATTCTCTGCAGAATGTACAGTATAATTTATATTACAGTATGAAATTTTTAAATGGCTGAGAGAAGAGGAGTGTTTTTGTCTGGTACTGAAAAGGTAACAATTAGAGTGCCAAACTAATCCCTTTGAGAAAGGCATTAACACAGATGAAGCAGCAAGATGCAGAAGGCTGCTCTATTACGGGCATCCACATTAATTCATTCAGATAGAACATCCAAAAAAGATCTCCCCGAGATGATTTGAAGGTATGAGCTACTAAATTTCAATGGAGAGAATCTCTAAGCTATTTAGGACATGGTTTGGGAATCAATGCTGTTGGCCCAGCAAGAGCATCATATGATGACACTATTTTTTCTCTACTAATAGCCTTGCCTAGTCTTTTGCAATCTATCTAAAATTTCCAAAATGATTGTAGCTCTACGTGCAAGGTGGACATAATGGCCACTTTAAATAAGGATAAAGTAATCTTGTCTCCTAAAGTGCAACAAAAGCCGTATTAGAGGAGCAACAAAGCCCATCTCCTTTCCTATAAATGAGAGCAGCTCAGTCCAAGTAGAACCTGTTATTTGTTGTTGAGAGATTTCTTTTAGATGCTGTATTTTAAAATTATTTTATTTGCAGCCATAGGTTTTAGCAAATCTTTTAGACATGAATCAGACTAGGGACACGTTTCAGAAGAATTGCTTCTGAAATTTCGGGACTATTTGGGGTTACAGAGTTCCATTTTTCAAGAAAGACAACTATGTCTTTGTCGTTGAATGAGAATACTTTTTGATGGATCCCATCACACTGCAAATCACCTGGTCAGCGTTAGGATTTGGTGCTTCTGCTAGGAATACATTGTTAGTCTATTACCAAACTATATCATTAATTCATTCAATTCCATTTCTGTATCAATTAGCAAATATTTCTTTTTTGAAAAAAAATATTAATAACTGCTTTAAAATGCTTATGTTTTAAATATATTTTTCTGCATACATAGGTGTTTTTGCAATTTAAAATGCAGTTTTTAGTTACAAATTAATACTCTAAAATGCCTGCCACAGGATATATGCACCAAAATGTTTAAAATACACCAAAATCTTTTTTCTCCCAAACTCAAAATTTTAATATAAAGCAACATTAATCCATGTATACAAGTTTAATATGTGTATAACTACTTTATTTTTAAACCTACCTTAATTGGTTTAAAACTACCTGTGTCTTAATTCTAGAATTAAGAATTACAGAACTTAATGATCTCTCTCTCTCTCTCTCTCTCTCTCTCTCTCTCTCTCTCTCTCCCTCCCTCATGATTTGGCAGCTGTTCTTTTCCTAGCTGGTCAGCTTTGATCTTACACACTTCTGCCACTTCCATCATGCTCTCTGCATTGGTTAGTAATTGTTTGTCAGCATGTTTCAACTACTTTTTTGTCTTCAGCATGCTTCTTTGAACTGTGCCCTACAGCTCTCTTCAGCACTACAAATAATGCCTAATCCAAGTCGAAATGACCAGCCCACACTGCTCTTTACTAAAACCAGCAACTCATATTCAACATCCACTGCTGTCTCCTTTACTTTACAGGCCAGACATTTTTCAAATATCCATTCAGCATCTTTCCTTAGAGTTCCATATTATGTTTTTAAGATCCCCTATGATTCCATTTGATTCTAGTCCACTGCAATAGTTCCTTCTTCTATCTCACATAAAGAACCATGTCTTTAGGGCCCTTTAGGGGGGGCCCTAAAGGGGGGGCATCTGAAACTTGGGGAAACCTAATTCCAGACAGCAGGTACAAGGTGCGCTTCTGGTCCCCAAAGATTATATTATTTTAATCAATGTAATTTGGAGCATGCCACTCCTTCCAGACAGAACCAGACAGGTAGATACTAGGGACAGTCAGGAACACAAGCAGTCCCTCAAGTAACCAGGTCTATGCCATGCAGGGCTGTATAGATAGCAACCAGCACTGTGAATTGCACCCAGAAGACAACTAGCAACCAGTGTAGCTCATGAAGCAGAGGTGATACATAGGCATATCGAGGCATGCTCATCACTGTCCTCACCACTACATTCCGGATCAACTGAAGTTTCAAGTGATCTTCACAGAGCACATTACAGTAGTCAAGCCATAAGGTAACCAGGGCACGAGTAGTCTGAAGCCCCATCTAGGAAAGGGTGAATAACTGCATACCAGATGAATCTGGGCAAAGGGTTTCTTGCCCACACTGTTTAATCAAGCATGGCTGTGAGTCTAGGAAGACTTCCAAATTTGCACCACTCTAGAATAGGAGAGTGCCATCCTATCCAAGATCAAGGATGGAATAACCCCAGATGTGAGTGGACAACACTCACAGCCAATCAAACCTGATAGGATTGGGTCAGAGAAGATTTTTCTTCTTCCAAACTCAAATAACCTCCAAGCATTGGAACAGAACTTGAAGCCTCACTTGGCCAGCCCAAAGTGGAAAGATATAGTTAGGTGTCATCATAATACCAAATCCCAAACTAGTGGATGACCTTACCCAACTGTGTTATGTAAATGTTGAAAAGGAGGGTATGGAGAATCGAACTCCATGGCCCCCACAAAGGAGGAGCTTAGGGAATGATGGTATTCCTGGTGAAAACAAGGGATCAAGGGGCACAAGGATAGATGCCCCACCGCCATCCGAGGTGTGACTCAGGTCCTCAACAAGCTTGAAGACTGATTACTGAAGTCCAAAAGGGCCTGTCCAGTTGGCGGATCCAGAAAAAGAAACTCCTGGGACATTATTTTACCAAGAGTATAAACTTCTCACTCGTTAAAATACTCACATATATTTACTATAAAGGACTAAACATTTTTCACTACATGTTAATTATTTGTTTGATATTCAGACATAGCTTTTACGAGAGCCAGGCCAATAAAAACTGCTTCCCTGCCTCCAAAGCAGGCAAAATGCCATTATTCAGCAATCTACTTAATTGCTACTAGGCATTTTCAATTGGATGAAAGCCAGGAGTGATACATAAAAAAATTGGCCATTTCTCTGCACAACCACACAGAATACAAAACACCTAAACATACTATGCTCAAAAGCAATAATTAAAAACTAGTTAACAAGTTTTTGATTAAAAAGTTAGATTTAAAATGTATTTACAGGCAAAAAAAAAAATTCTTAAAAAGCCCATGCATGTAACCATTCAGCATTTAATTTCATAGAACAATGTTTTAATTATCTGGTAAATGGTTTTTTTTTCTTGATGTCCACAATAATTTGCCTCAATTTTTATTTGTAGTTTTTTTTTTTTAAGCGCAGTAAAAATTCACTCATTTCATTAAAAAAAATACTGAAGTTCAAGAGTCATAGCTATCAGTCCATGTCATTCCACTATACACCACAACTTTATTTTCTGCTACACTGTGAAAGCATCATCATCATCATTTATCCCCCCCCCGCCCCAAACTCATTTTAAAGCGACTCTGGGTGGCTTACAGCATATTATGGGAGGCATGAACTCCTTTTCTTCCTATTTCACAAACAACTGAGATCTATTTTCTGATATCTCAAATTTTGTGCAAAAGACTTGCTATTTCAAAAAAAAAAATATTCAGTGCTGTATAAAAATGCCCATGAATAACTTCCAGGAGACTAATAGAACACCTATGTAAATCCATACTATGTAACTTTGGCCATGTTAAACTGGACATCTGGTCAGTTTATTTTCCTTCTGGGGATTTTCCAACTTAGATGCCTTAAAATATACAATGCAGAGTACCACAATGGCCTCATTAATGGGAGAATTTGTTTTGAATCCTGAGGGTTTTTTTCTCCTCCTTGTGAAAAAAACACCTTTGGGACAACCATGACCTGGATGACTGAGAATCTCCCTAGACATAGACCTAAGATGGCTGCTATGGCAGGATTCTGCTGTCAGCCACTTCAACATCCACAGAAACCAGACTACCAAGTTTAGATGAATATATTTCTATCTGGGCAAATGGGCCCAAGCTCTTCCAAACAAAGTACTGGGCTGTAGCCACCCACCATTTTTATATCCAAAAAAGCTCATGCAGCCCATGTGGACTCAAAAACATTACTGTAAACCCAGATGAAGTTTAAAGTAATGTTTTATAATTTCCCATTCAATTCATTTTTAATGAAAAGAATCTTGGAAATAAATAAGTTAGGCTGGACAGGAAGCCTGCTCTATTACTATTTTAACATAAACTCAACGTATTAGGTAGATTTAATAGTATCTAAAGGTTTTTAAAGAAATTAATGGAAACCTACCCACATGATCAGTGCAAGCTTGTTTAGAGAATAAGAATAAAGAAAAAGGACATATTTATAAAAAGCACATTGCTGAATAAATTCCTGCTCAAATAAATGGATCCGTTTTTATCTGCATAGGTAAGAAAAAGACTCAACAATCTGGTGTAAATTGCCCCCCCCCCCAGTTGCTTTGCTCTTTAGTGCAATATCCTTAACACCATTGTGAACAGCGGGGAGTGGTCTACATTGTCTTCAGTTCAAGACAGGCTGCATGTCCCCCCTGTGAGACCTACAGTCTTCAGACTAACAGCTGATGACTCTGGGAACAAAGACCGGGTAAAAGTCAAAATGACAGCTTTCTGCAAAAGGGCAGTGTGATATTTAGCCTTTGAAACTGAAAGATCCACAAAACTGTAAATTACTTTACCTAAAAAAAAAATCCTCCATCTCACCAAAACATACCTGCACCTAACAATTGATTCATCAGCAAATTACCTGCTCCAGAACCCAAGGAACAAATGCTTAATAGACTTGGGTAGCTTACCTACTTGGAATCAATCCAATTGCAGCAACGCATTTGTATGTATTTCATGAAAGAGGTAGCCTTATATTTTCTAACACTAGTCATATCTGCTGCAATTTAATATATCTTTCTTACTCATTACTTCAAACTTTAGCTTCCCCCTCGTTTAGGGGACAGCCACTGACCTCTGCTGAAATTATCTGTCAGCCCCATCTTTCCTTCTCATCCTGCACTACATTTTAATTGTAATTCAGGGATTAGAAATATTGCCTCAAAGGAAGCAAGCAAGACACATTTCTTTATAATGATTTATTTAGTACCATTTGAAATTTCAACATTGCTGAAAAGAATGGTCTTATGACCCATGCTTAAAGTTACAGCTGTTGCAGTAGCCCTGCAATTACAACATCAACATTTGGACAATTGGCAACTCACCCACACTTAGAATTATAGGGACAATTCAACTCTCCACCCCCCACCCCCTGCTCGCCTATTCCTCCCCTATCTCTGCCTTTTTGATTGCCCTATTTTCAGGAGACAATGAAGATATGAAGATCAAATATAGGAATCTTTCTACAATAAACTTGTATGCCAGGCAACTGAATGACCAAAGTCAAGTCATCAGTGGAAATAAAAGTAGTCCTCGACTTACAAAAGTTCATTTAGTGATTGTTCAAAGTTACAATGGCACTGCAAAAAAGTGACTTATGATCATTTCTCACACTTATGACTGTTGCAGCATCCCCATGGTTACATGATCAAAATTCAGATGCTTGGCAACTGACTCATATTTATGATGGTTGGAGTGTCCCAAGGTCATGTGATCACTTTTTGCAACCTTCTGATAAGCAAAGTCAATGGGGAAGCCAGATTCACTTAACAACCACGTTACTAACTTAATAACTGCAGTGATTCACTTAACAACTGGGGCAAGAAAGGTTTTAAAATGGGGCAAAATTCACTTAACAATTGTCTCGCTTAGCAAAATAAATGTTGGATTCAATTGTGGTTGTAAGTCGAGAATTACCTGTATCCTTACATACATTCACATGAGCATATGCTTAATCTAGTTTTCTACTTTGGCAATTCTGATTTGAAAAACAAGAAAAGAAACAAAAAAAACCCCACTGAATTGAAATTCTAACAAGGGAATCAACATTCACAATGCCAAGAACAAATATAGTATTCTAACTATTCTCTCACCTTAAACAAGACATTTATTAAGGTATGGCCCAATGGTCCAGGTCAATTATTGTGAAAAGGCCAAGGCAGTAGATGTCAAATGAAAAACTTTCTGCCTCATTAAAGGTGAAAATAAAAGAGATTTCAGCAACAAAAGACTCTTATGTGCTTTCTGATGGGATTCAAGATTTGCTATTGATTTTCAGAGTCAAGGCACTTAGTTCTTCTTACCTCATTAAAAAGTCATTTCATCATTAAAGCAAAACCTACCAGTTAAGATTCTCAACTGGAGAAAGTATTAAGATTCGAAAAGTTGCAGCAAATGTAGTTTTAGGGTACTAATTAATTACATACCCTTAAAAAAACGTATGATTTAATTTCATAAATGATATAAACAGTGAGTCATCTGTGTTCCCAAGTAGTATATAATGTGAAAACACATACTAACACTTGGAAATGTTTAAAGCGGATATAATTGAACAAAAGGCAGACAAACTATGTTTGGTGTGTTGTCAGTCTTCCCAGGTACACCAAACTAGGAAAACAAAATTATGCATTCTAATATAACCTTTATTGCAAATCTGAATGTACTTCCCCCCTCCCTCCAGTTATCTTTATGAGAATAGGAAAGGTGCTTATTTGGATTACAGATCTGCTCCAGATTCAAGTTTATTTTAACCACTGTCTTCATTGTAGCTCTTCTTCTCATTCTTTAGAGTTATTCCTTCTACCCATTTCAGCCATTGAGGCATATGCCCTTAATCCACACAATTTAGTCTCTACACCCATTCCATCAAATTATGCAAATTCATCAGATTCCAATTTGTTCTCCTCTTCTTGAACTTCTCACCCTCTTGTTTGCAAGGGAATTGCAAATCTTCAGCTAAGCATCTATACACATAAGTCACTAAACAGTCAACCGCTGCCGTTCACTCTCGTCCTCCCCTCCATTTCTAAGTCCACGTGTGCTGTTTATTTCTAGCCATTACATACTACATTTAATAATAAGGGGATTGTAAGAATAGAATAGAATAGAATAGAATAGAATAGAATAGAATAGAATAGAATAGAATAGAATAGAATAGAATAATAACTTTATTGTCACTTTGAATGTACACTAATTGGCATATATTAAAATTAAATTTCGTTGCATACAGCTTCTGCAACCTAATAAAAATGTGATTGAGCTGCACAGAATCCTGACTTCCTTCCGCATGCAAGAAACAGAAAAGAGGCAGGAGGTACTGCCATTAGGCTGGTTGAAGTACCCTAGAAACCAATACAATGCCTCTCAAGAAGAAGTCTAGGAAGAGCAAGGGAAAAAAAAATTAACAATGGGTTCTTACTAGCCAGACCAAACCAGCTAGATTACACCCTTCTCTATGCTTTCTAACACAAATGACTCAAGGGAGATCCCTACCTTAGTTTTTCAAAATTGATTTTCAAAAGAGACCTGTTAACTTGATCGCTGAAATTGTTCATTGTAAGTTGAATGATAGATAGTTGGATAGACAGACAGACAGACAGACAGATAACCTGTACTGTCATTTTTTTTTACTATGGGCACATTTGCACACATTAAAAATGAAATTTTGTTGCTTGCTCTCAAAAGTGTACACTTACATAACACACATTTAAACATGCTATATACAGCATATATATAAACCTACATCCTTACACATAAATAAATATAAATATTAATCACTGTCCATCTTGAATACATAGCGGAAAGAGGAAGCTTTAGAGTTCACAAGGTTAATACTGTATGGAACAAAGCTGTGACTGAATCTGGATGTTCTGCTTCGGATACCAAGGAGTCTCCTCCCAGAAGGTAACAGGGAAAACAGGTCGTGAAGAGGATGTGTAGTGTCCCAGACAATCTTGCAGACCCTGTTCAAGCAACGCTTATATGTTATGTCCTGGATGGAAGGGAGGGAACTGCCAGTAATCTTTTCAGCCATCCGCATCACTCTCTGCACCGCCTTCCTGTCTGAAGCAGTGATGCTTCCAAACCAGAAAACTAATGCTGTATGACAGGATACTCTCGATCGTCCCTCTATAGAAAGTGATAAGGACAGGGGAAGGAAGATGTACTTTTCTGATGCAACACAGAAAATGCAGGTGCTGCTGTGCTCGCTTTACCAGTGTCTTGCTGTTGAGCGACCAAGCCAGCCTAATCGTTAACTGCACACCCAGAAATTTGATGCTGATAACCATCTCCACAGGTGAATCATTAATACACAGAAGAGTGTGGCTGTGGCTGCCTTTTCTGAAATCAACAATGTTTTCATACACCGATTCACCAAACCCTCAACCCTCATTTTCATGTTTTATTATGTTTGATGTAGTATGCCACACATTGCCTTAGTCACCAATTCAAATGTTATTAATGAACAACAAAAGCCCAGAATTTCTGAAGAATGGGAGTCTTTCTCCAATCTGCTACAAACCTAACCCTATTATATGAATCAATCCATAAATACTCACAAACGAAATTTTATTCCTCCGATTATATTTTCTTCGTATAGGTAGTGCTCATTCTAAACTCTGTATAAAATCTCTTCATGAACATTTAAAAATTAGTTAGCAACTTTCTAATGATTGGAAGACCCCTTGTATTTTTCAATGGCCTCCTAGTTTTTCTCATAACCCTCCCCCTCCCACCCCATCCTTATCCTCTATTTTATTTTGTTTTTACCCCTTGGTCTGTGGTCTTTTACCTAATTGTTTCTTACATCAATTATATAAATTTACAAATGCAATATTTGAACCAACTTTAAATTTTTATCAGCTCTCCCACTTCCCAATATCCCTTGTCTATCTTACACATATTTTTAAATCTCTAGATCCTCTTAAACAGGATCAAAGTGGGGGAAATAGTTTAATTGGGGAAATTGGGGAAAACATTTAAATTATGATACAAAAGGGAGCGTCCCAAGAATTAGTAATTTTCTTTCCTTCACACACCCAGACACCTAAAAAGGCAATTGTAGTAATACTGAATGAATGTCTGGAATTTCAGAATGCATTTTCAAAATTAACAGAAAAAAATAAGCAATCTTTTAAAAGCTCCCTAAAAACAAATGCCCTCATATTTTCTTTCCTAAGCTTCAGTGAAAACAGGACTTTTGGAAGAATCTGAAATAATTTCTCCAGACAAACCATAGCAACAGGTGGGATTCAAATATGAGGACAACTGGTTCTCTATGGGGATGCCGCTTCCGGAAGTCCATTCTGGGCCTGGGCAACAAAAAATTAGCTACCAGTTCTGCCAAACTGGTGCGAACTGGCTGAATCCCACCACTGCATATCACCAACATTTTGAATTATATTGCTTTACACAATAAATCGCATTAAAGTCAAATGTTATTTTCCTCATGGCTCATAATATAATTAAAACAGTAAAGATGTGGCAAAACATATCCCAATAAAAACTACCCTGCTAAGGATCAATGAAGAGCTAAGCAATTTTGGCAGCGTTTTGTTGAAGTAGGTGTATTATATGATACAATACATGTAAAGTTTCTTAGTAAAACAAAAGTGGGACTTAATGAAATGAAAACAAAACATATGTAAAGCTTTAAAGAGTAAATCCATTAATGGGGGGAACAGGACACAGCGGAAAAAGTCAATGTAATAATAATTGTGGTCATTAACAGATATTATTGTTACAATTTGTCACTCTGGGTATTATTAGTGAAGATATTCATGAAGGTTACCTCATGCTGAGGCTCGGAAGAAGTTTTTGCTTAACTGAAACAGTGACCCAATCTCTCCGAAGGAGAATCCCTAACATTGTATCGCTGCAACTCCAAGGGAGGCTAAGTAGAAATCAGAAGTCATGCTTTGAACACACAGATCAGTTGGGACTGGTTCAAAACTAATATTTTTCTGGAGAGACACTTTATATAGTTATAGGGTAAGCAATGAGGCAATAAATGGCATGCCTATAATACATGAAACCATCATCATAATTTATTAAACTTGTATGCCACCTAGTCTCAATTGAGAGATTCTCAGCAAGCTATGTTCATAACAATAAAACATCCACAGCATCATTACTCAACAATAAACAATTCCCCCTAAATTAAGCCACAGATAAAATCTTAAGACAAGTTTAGTAGTTATGACCTTATAAGGTTCCCAATGTAACTGTAATTATGATTTCTTTGGAAAGTTGTTCAAATGCCTTTTATGAGAAATAAATGAGGAGCTAAATTAAAATGTGTGCTTCATCCATCCAATACATTGCTAATGTCTCCTTTTGCATAGTAAATTGCTTACAATAACTTATTCTTTCTTGAAAATGTAGTTACAGATTCTACAAAATATGATCCTCATAAAAATAAATAATTATTTTTTTATTGTTAGACATTTCAGAAACAAATATATAAACAGGCATAAAAAACAGTAAAATACAAATGAATAAACAAGGGATTTACAAATATGATAGAGATTATAATTTTCTCATATATCATTATTTGATTATGGATAACTGAATATATTATATTGTTTTAAAAGCTTGAACCTCACAATTAAACTCTAAACAAATACCAGGAACCACAGTCAGTACAGTACCGTATAAATCAGATAATGATATTATGGGTTACAATAAATTTGTCCATATTACTAAATCTGTTCTACTTTAGAAATTCTATCAAATTTAAATATTTACTGTATGAATAGAAAACCAAAAATGTTGGATGTAATACAAATCCAAGGGTTGAACTAAAATCTAGCAAAGGTTTCCAATTTAAATTAATGTCCATGTCAAACTTACTTTAAAGATTCAAAGTTACAGTAGTCTGGAAATCAAAGTATATCCCTATAATTTGGTTCCATACAGAGAATCAAATGTCCTTTCTTATAAAAGGTATTTAGGATCTTTGCAGCACTTAGTACTAAACTAATACAATATACTTTGAGTTTATGGTTTAGTAAAGTTTAATAAAAAATATTGCAAGTTAAAGTGGGAATTCAACATTTAATATTTGTTTCTTTCTGGTATGAATAATTTTCCAAAAATATTGAGCTTTTCATCATTGCTGTCAAATATGAAAGAAGTATCTGCCCTGCTCATTACATTTCCAGCAATATTTAGAGAACAAGTTATTCAGTTTAGCAATCAGGATTAGAGTAAATATATCAATAATACCCCTTATAACAATTTTCTTTAAGTATAATATTCAGAATAATTTTAATGTTCCTTGCCCAACTGAATTCTAATTGTTGCATATCTATCATTGCATCTAAATCTGCATCCATTTCATCAGTCTTTCTATTGTTCAGTTTCTGAATCATACTTCACCAGCAGTTTATAAAGAAAAGTGCTGAGTCCAAGAATAAATTAATTCTAGAAGCCAAATCAAGTAAAATGTGACCTTTGCATAGATTATCATACGATAAGGATGCGAATGAAGATCATCACCCCAATTCAGAAGTTACTCAAGAGAACTTCCTCATTCATTATATTTGGAAGGGCTATATGCATCCACCCTTATTTTGCACCCATTTCTTCATGAATTAGAGAAAAGTTGCAACATCTTGTTGTTACCTATAAACAGTTTACACATGAACATTATAATGAAGCACACAAGTGGGCACTGAGATTTATTTATTTACTTTTGGCAGTCACTGGATTAACTACCAATTTCTATGTTGCTCTGTTTTTAATCTGTTTCTATTTGCATTTTAGATGTCCATTGAGAACAAAATTTACATTTGCTTACTGACCATTAGAAGCCATATTCTACAGATCACTGATTTAACACACATACTGAAATTTATTTTTTTTAAAAAAGAATCTACCTTTTTAATAACACATTTATATTAATTATAGAAAGAAATCAGAAAATGTAATATGTTAGGAAATAACCAAGGATAAATAGCAAAGCCAAGCTAAGTATAGCAATTTGCGTTATGTCAAGTCAAATCATGGGTTCTTCCATCTTAGTATTGTCCATGTTGATTGGCCATGTCTCTCCAGAAAATGTCTCTCCCAGGAGACATTTCAGATTCAAACTGAATCCAGATGTTTCTACCTGCACAATACCTGCACAATATATTGTGATTCCAATGCTCTGCCACAAAAGCATTTCAATATCTCCCAAAGGTGCTTTCCCAAAAGGCAACTGGACTTTCTTCTACTTTTTTGCTTTGAAAACATTTTGCTTCTCATCTAAGAAGTGTTTTCAATTCAGAAGAAGCTTCTTCATGAACCGAAGAAGCTTCTTGGATGAGAAGCGAAACATTTTCAAAGAAAAAAAAAGAAAGAAAGTCCAGTTGCCTTTTGGAAAAGCACTTTTGGGACAACCCTGACCTGGATGATTGAGAATCTCCATAGACATTTAAATATCTCCTACTACTGAAATGTCTTTAGTGTAAAGCTCCCAAATGATGGGCTAAGTGAAAAGGAACAAAATTAGAAGAGTGATTAGAAACACTCTTAATTATTTTTTCTGGTAAGTGTAGAAATGTAGAATAAGTGACTGTAATTGTAGAATTTCAGAAAGGACAAAGGCAACAATCTGGAAAATGGGAGGGAACGAGTATATGCAAAGCAAATCTATTTCTCCAGTATTATTTATTTATTCAGCATATGGCATATCATACATAGACTAGCAATATAAATTAACATTTCAACTAGATTAATACAGTCCAATAAAATATATATGTCAAAAAGATCTGCGTTCAAATATAAATGTGTAGGCCATCTAACCATTGAAGCACAGCATTGTGCCAGAATATGCCCTCAATTTACAGCTGATCACAATGTGATCTACATTTTGACATGAGATCACGCAGTTACACTGAGGGGAGGACACTATGTCCCATTTATACAGAGAGTCCCAGCAGACGTTGTGTGAGGTGTGAACCCAATTTGGGATTGTCCATTGCTGATTGAGTAGTTCAAAGACTGGTACTTTTTTGTGGGGTCATTCCTATGTCTTCCTATAACTGGGCGTTCAGCGACCCATTTGGTTTTCCATTGGGAATTGATGTTAAAGTTGTTGAGCAGATGTTGTGCAAGTGTCAATGGGGACTTCCTAGATTTGGGTCTTCCTGCTGATAAATGAGGAAAGTCGGCATGCACCAGCAGGAGTGAGTTGTTCTGTATTCTCTCACTGGTGCATCTTGTATCTCCAGTGAGGAGATAGGTAGGGCATTTTTTTTTCCTGGAATGCTCCCTCACTTCACTTGTCTAACTCTCAGTTGCCTTTCTGTTATGAGAAGGAGAAAGATGAGAAGGAGATGAAAGGAGGAGTTGACGCTAGACATGCCAATTAGTGTCACCAATGAATTAAATCAAGGGAGTTTTGTATACAAAAGTAATTTCTACTTGGAGCTCATCAAACCAAGAAACGAGGCTACTGATGGGGAAAGGGGAGAAGCAGAAATAAAGAGAAAATTTCAAGCATATTAACATCAAATTTCAGATGGACAGCTAGAACAAAAGAACCATTTGAAAACTCTTTAAGATTCTTCTTCGCAGTCAAATAAACCAATGTTTTCTACCAGATGAACATTTAAGCTTTAACGTAGTAGTAAAATGCAGTAGCAACTGCAACTGGACTGCAATGAAAAGGCATGTAGCCTGTAGTGGAATGTGGAGCCCCCCCACCCCAGTGTTGGGAAACATTGGCTCCCCATATACAGCTCAATCAACAAAGTCCATGTTAGGGATACTAAGAGCTACAGCTGAATAGCAACTGGAGAGTCATGGGAACATTCTTCTAAGATTTAATACTCTTTCCCCACATTCATATAAATGCACACTAAACAAAGAAAGATCAGGCATGCATACATTTTCTTTCCCCCATTGTCTATACAGTACCCATAGGCCATATTTCATAACTCAAGCTGCAAAGGGGATTTGTCTTGGCAACAGTATAAGGATTATAAGTTACTTAGGCTTGGCAGAGAGGATGGAGCCAAACAGAATAAAAATGGAATACTGTACCAGGGAGACCACTTGGGCATATGTTCCTAATATTGCTTATGCATTTGTTCCCCATATACTCATTCATACGATCCCATGACATTCTACAAACACTGCAATATGTGAGCTTTGAATTCTTCAGGAGAACAAAAAGAAGTCTATCTTGACACAGCCACCTCCTAAATTACATGAAAGAGACATAAAAAAGTGAAAAGACAAATTTAACTTAAGTAAGAGACTTTAAATAATAGATATTGATGTACAATTAAAGTTAATATCTGTAACTTGCTGATTATAATTTTTTTCTTAATAAGATAATTTATATTACTTAATGTATATTATGTGTTTCATGCTATCATAAGGCATTTTTTCTGCTTTCCTTACCCATTTATGATTTCCTAGTACTTCTGAGGGTCAAACTGAAAGTTATATGGAACTCCACAACTGATTTTCCCATGGAAAAAATATTGGGAATGGGAGGATCTGGTAGTCCTCGGCTTATGATCATAATTGAGCCCAGAATTATGGTCGTAACTCACCATGGTCATAAGTCAAGGCATCACAAGACAGGACCCAATTTTCTGACATTTTTTGCAGTGGTCATTAAGAGAACACGGTGGTTGTTAAGCAAATTAATTTCCCCCAATGGGCCTTTTTGCCAAAAACCAGAAATAAACACCAAAAAAATAGGCAAAAATAGTCACAAAACACTGCAAATTGCTGTAAAGGTGAGTCAATTGCCAAGCATTCAAAATGTGATCATGTAATCGTAAAGAAGAGTAAGGCCATCATAACTTCTAAAACTGGTAATAAGTAACTTTCCAGGAATCTGTTATAACTTCAAATGGTTGTTAAGCGACCGATTGTATGTCAAGGTTTGTCTGTACATGATCCACTGAAGGGGATAAAAGAGAGAGAGAGAAATGATGTCATCATATGCATCATTATATCACCACACAAATGACATGAGTTATGTAATATGATTGTTGGATGTTACATAGTTTGCACACTTTATGTGATGACAACAAGACATATGGGATGTCACTGTGGCCTATCATTCTAAACTACCATTGCACAAAGAGGAGGAGGAGGAGGGAGTATTAAGTATATTAGTCACCTTAAGTTATTTTTCAAAATAATAAAGTGGGAAATAATAAATAAATAAATAAACAAGCAAATAAATAAATAAATAAGTACGCACATACATACATACATACATACATACATACATACATACATACTATGTGCACATATTCCAAATGTGCTAGACTGTTGTGTCTCTGACCAAACAATGCATCACAACATAAGATCACTACCAGAAATGGATTTCTCTATAATCTAACAACTTCTCTGATTCATTAATAACACAGTACAACTAAATCCATATTCTGATGTTGTTGTAACTCAATTTTCCCTTGTCATTGGGGGTGGGGGAACCAGGGCAATGACATAAGAGAAAGCAACCAAAAGCAACAGAAAGAAGGAAGAATTTCATATAAGTTTCCCTTTTCCTTATTTTTTTGTATTTCCGGCAATGTGTGGTTCTAGCATATTAGATGTTAACTGATTATTGGTCTTATTTTTCTCTATTAGTTCAAGAAATTGTTACCTCAAGGAAGGTAACAATTTGCAATACTTTTTTTTAAAAAAAATTATCTCTTCCCCTTAATCTAATACACAAAAAAATTAGAAACTGAAAAAGCAACCGAAGCCCATAGGATATGCTTATTATGACCATTAGCATGCTATATGATAAACGTGAACTGGGACTTAAAATAGTACAATGAAACGGTCTTGTCTTTTAATTAGTACCAAGTATGAGAGGCTGGGGAAGAATAGCAATGCTCCCTATGCTCCATATTATCCCAATTAATACTGCAATCACACACTTTTTTAAAACTTTCGTTCAGTCAAAAACAGTGCCTACAGTTGCTTTAGCAAGGTTTTTCAGAAAAGGTTTGCTATTGCCTCCTTCTGAGAACTGACAGAAGGAGACTGGTCCAAGGCCGGCCAGCTGGCTTTGTGCCTGAAGCTGGACTAGAACTTACAGTCTCCTGGTTTCTAGCCTGGTGCTTTAACCACTACACCCAACTGATTCCCCACAGACTTTTACCAGAAAGTTAAAACACACCCACAGGCAAAGTTTTACAATATGTATACTCTTTATAGCAGTGTTTCTCAACCTTGACAATTTTAAGGCATGTGGACTTCAACTCCCAGAATTCCACAGCCAGCAATGCTGGCTGTGGAATTCTGGGAGTTGAAGTCCAAATGCCTTAAAATTGTCAAGGTTGAGAAACACTGCTTTATAGCTTAAACCTAATTGTTCTTCAGCAATGTAGGCTTTGCAACTTAACATAAAATTTGTTAGCTTAAGCCAATTTTCATATATAAATTTCTCAGACTGAAATACTGAGCCCATTTTCTTCAGATCAAAAATCACATTTCAAATATAGAGTTCTGGCAATTCAAGCCTTTGATCCCAACTGGCCATTCCCTTTGGGATGAAAATTAGACAAAATAAAAATCGAATGCCTGGGCCATTCCAAAGACATATCTGAAATCATCCACATAACCTCATATTGTGCTGCAGGGGAAAAATAAATTCTTTGTTTGTCCAGGTTAATAAAAGACCGAGAGATCAAACAAAATGTGGTGCAGGAGATGGTGCAAGCTGCATGCTAATGCTTCTGTGCCTATATTTTACTGAAATGTAAGCCCACTAATTCCATCTGAAGACACTTTCTGCACATAAGGTGTGAAAAGGACACTTGATGTGCTCTAAACTGCATATGCACAATTGCTTAGGTCAATGGTGGCAAACCTATGGCACGCGTGCCAGAGGCGGCACTCGGAGCCCTCTCTGTGGGCACACATGCCGTCGCCCCAGCCTTGCCTCCTCCCATGACCCCCCCTCACCAGCAGCCCCCCTGGAGGAGAGTCGCCCCTGAGCATGGCCTGCGAGGAGCAGCGCAGCCAAGGACATGGCAGCTAGGCAACGTAGACAAGGCTCTGCCTTCACACCCCATCATGCACAGTTGATGCTGCGGGGCTCGGGCAGAGGGCATGGCCGCAATGGTGCTGCTGGGCTGCCTGGGCGATCTGCGGCGGGCCCTGGAGGTGGTGAGTGGCTCTGCAGGCAGGCGGGGTGGGGGTGGGACAGGTGGTGAAGCGGGGGCGGGCCAGTTTTTGGGCACTCGGTCTTTAAAAGGTTTGCCATCACTAGCTTAGGTCATACAATCCTTCTCCCATTCAGGGTCTTGGAAGGCAGATTTTTCGCTTCATTCCCTATGTAGAATTCACTGCACAGTCTCACATCCACTGACTTTTTTGAGGCTGAATACTGGCTCAGCGAGGACACATAATTGAGCACAACTGATTAGGGACAGGACAGCTGCTGAGCACATGACAAACTTTGGCTGCTGCTAATGAAACATTTAAATGCTGGTTTCAGGGAGGAAAATGGCATTAGGTGTTTCTCACAGCTGAATGAAAAAGAAGAAGCTCCCCAAAGTCAGCCATGAATTTTTCACACACTTCACTGATTCTCCACTAATAGCACAAGCCTCTTCAGCTCCAAATACAGATTTCCAGCAGAAGGAATGAGCCAGTCAGATCCCCTTGTTTCTAAAGGCAGACCAGATTTTTTTTGTAACCCAGATTCACCCAGTTGTCTTTCAAACTCTATTCAAATGATTCCAGCTCTCTCTTGTTAGTATTCTAATTACGATCAAATAAATGTTTCTGAGATCTATTGCAATCTCTATCTTATCTTTGTCCATCTACCTGGACATAAAACTCAAGGCTCTGAAAATTTTTGGAACATTTCTCTTCCCTTTTTGAAATATCTCTACAACGGGGGTTCAATTTTGACAACTTTTAAGTCTTATGGACTTCAACTCCCAGAATTCTGTGAATTGGAGTCCACAAGTCTTAAAGTTGCCAAGGTTGGAACTCTCTCCCCCCCCCAACTTTACAATGAAACATTTGAAACAAATTCTCATCTATACTAAAAGAAATTTTCTTAACACATCATTAATGGGTAGTAAAAAGACATCAGGTGGAAATACAGTATTGAGTCAACATTACTAAGGTGTTGGATGGCAGACCTGTTTGGGTGACCTGACGTGTCCTGCTTCTTCTAAACAAACCTTGATGGTTGTGTTTGCAGCATTGAATAAAATTTTAACTCCCATCTTAGTTTGTTTTTACATATAGAATCAGAAGGGAAGAAGTCATCTTTTTCTTTATCTTAGACACCAAAATATTTTTGGAGGGCCTTCATAATGATAAAGAAAATCTTAGATTCAAATGCAGCATGTCCTGTTAGTGGACCTTCTGAGAATTATCTGCTTGGGCATAGGGCACAGGATGGTGGGTTCCCATTATCTAACTCATACCTAGATGTTATGAGAATTTGCCTAACTTAAATATGAATTCCAAGAGTTCTTAAATACATGGTCAGGGGTGAAATGACATAAAAGAACTGCTATATTTTAGCTCTAGTTATAATTTATATATTCTAAGCAAATTTAAATATGAAACTGTAGCTTCAGAAAGATCGGAACTGTTATTTAATTAAGCTATTTAATTATATATTACAGCGCTGTCGAAAAGGAAGGTCACATCCCATTACACATTTCTGGCCTTAACGTCTTTGGAGTACAACCACTGAACTTTTAGAGGGGAAAATTTACTGACAGTCTGAAACATTTCTCAACTATGTTCTCAAGGGATTAACAAAGAACATTCAATTTGTTATTTTGGTAGCCTTAATCTCAGTTTGTCATTATTTGGAAGCAAGTTCCATCAATTTCAGGGCGAACTAGAAGCAATAGTACATGAGGGAGGGTATGACATAGTTGGCATTATAGAAACCTGGTGGGATGAACCCATGAATGGAATGGACTGATGGATGGATACAAATTGTTCAAAAGAAACAGGTCTACAAAAAGAGGAGGGTGAGTTGCACTATATGTAAGAGAACACTACATATCTATGGAAATGCACATGATCCAAGATAAAATCTCTCCAGAATGTATATGGGTCAATATAAAAGAGGAAAAAGTGACATTACCATAGGTGTATATTACAGGCCTCTTGCCAACCAGTTAACAAATGTATATAGGAAGCATACCACAGTAGTAATGGGAGATTTCAACTATCCAGATATCAACTGGGAGACAAACTCTGCAGCAAGCGGGAGATCAAACAGATTCCTAACTAACCTAGCCAACAACTTTGTCATCTAAAAGGTGGAGGAGGGAACTAGACGTAAAGCCATACTGGACTTAATTCTACCTAATAGAGAAGAAATGATAGAGGGAGTTGAAGTTGCCAGAACCTTGGACGAAAGTGACCACGTCATATTAGAATTTAATATAACACAAACACTAGCAACAGAAAACAATCCAACCAATGTCTTGAACTTCAAAAGAGCTGACTTTAACAAACTCAGAGAGAACCTAGGAAAGATCCCATGGATGAAAATCCTAAAGGGGAAAATAACCCAAGAAACTCTGAAAAATGCAATCATAAAAGCCCAGACCAGCACAATACCACTGAAAAAGAAAAACAAGAAATACAAGAAGAAACCAGCATGGTTGCATAAAGATCTCTCTGACAAACTGAAAGACAAAAAGGACAAATACAAAAAATAGAAAGAGGGGCACATAACTAAGGCCAATTATCAGCAGATAGCCAGAACATGCAAAGATGAAGCAGGAAAGCAAAGGCTCAGAATGAACAGAAATCAAGGACAATAAAAAAAAATTTCCCAACATATTAACAACAAGAAAAAAAATCAAGGAAACTGTAGGTCCATTAAAGAGAAAAGATGGCAAGGAAATAACAGGCAACAGGGAGAAAGCAGAGCTGCTTAACTCATAATTTGCATCAGTCTTCACACAAAAAAACACTATAGTCCAACATACCAAAAAAGACAAATTAGAAACAAAAATTAAAATAAGCAAGAAAATGGTAAGAGAACACCTATCTGACCTTGATGAATATAAATCACCAGGGCCTGACAGATTACATCCCAGAGTTCTGAAGGAGCTGTTCAGATGTTATCTCAGAACCATTGTACCATATCCTTCAAAAATCTTGGAGCACCAGGGAAGTACCTGAGGATTGGAAAAGGGCTGATGTGGTTCCCATTTTCAAGAAAGAAAGAAAAACGGACCCAGGAAACCACAGACCAATCGGTTTAACATCAATACCTGGGAAGATCCTAGAAAATATAATCAAAAAACAGATCTGAAAACAACTAGAAGCAAACAAAGTTATAACCAGTAGCCAGCATGGGTTCATTAAAAACAGATCATGCCAAACCAATCTTATTTCATTCTTCGACAAAGTAACTAAAGTAATAGACCAGCGAAATACTGTGGACGTAATATACTTAGACTTCAGTAAGGCAGCTTTTCTAGCTAGAAAGCTAGAAAAAACTGAATAGACAACATCACCACCAGATGGATCTGTAGCTGGCTGGCAAACCATACTCAATGAGTAGTCCTCAATGGCACTACATCCACATGGAGAGAAGTAAGCATTGGGGTACCACAAGGCTGTGTCTTAGGCCCAGTACTCTTCAATATCTTCATCAATGACTTAGATGAGGGAATTGAAGAGGAACTCATCAAATTTGCAGATGACACCAAACTGGCAGGAGTAGCCAACACCCCAGAAGACAAACTCAGGATCCAAAAAGATCTTGACAAACTTAAACAATGGGCCCTAACCAACAAAATGGGTTTCAATGTGGAGAAAAGCAAAGTTTTACATTTAGGCAGGAAAAATCAAAGGTAAAAGTACAGATTGGGCAAGACCTGGCTTAAAAACAGTAACTGTGAGAGGGACCTTGGAGTCCTAGTGGACGATCACTTAACCATGAGCCAGCAGTTTGCAGCAGCAGCCAAAAAAGTTAATACAATCCTGAGTTGTATAAACAGAGGTATAGAATCAAGATCATGTGAGGTATTAGTACTGCTTTATAAAACCCTAGTAAGACCACACCTGGAATACTGCAGCCAATTTTGGTCACATCACAAAAAAGATGTTGAGAGTTTGGAAAAAATTCAGAAAAGAGCAACTAAGATGATCAAAGGCCTGGAGACTAAAACATTTGAAGAACAGCTGCAGGGATTGGGTTTGGCTAGTGGAAAGAAAAGAAGAAACAGGGGAGACATGATAGCAGTATTCCAGTATTTGAGGGGCTGCCACAAGGAAGAGTGGATCACGTTATTCACCAAAGCACTAGAGGGCAGGACAAGAAACAATGGTTGCAAAGAGAGAAGCAACCTGGAATTAAGGGGAAACTTCTTGACAGTGAGGACAGTTAACCAGTGGAATTGCTGGAGATTTTTAAAAAGAGGCTAAATAGTCACTTGCCTGAGATGGTATAAGTTCTCCTGATTGAGCAGGGGGCTGGACTAGAAGGCTTCCAAGATCCATTCCAGCTCTATTCTGTTCTAACTCCAAGCAGAGGTTAACCATTAGATAAGAAGATTCTTGTGCATGGAGCTGATTAGCAATAAATTAATTTAATTGGATCTTCCCCTGTGGATCTGATCTTTTGCACCTGACAAGATATTTCTTTCACTCAAGAAGTGTTCTGGTCCAGCAGCAATTCCTAATGTCTAAAAGCTTTACATGAATCCTAATGGCTGGTTCCACTAGAAAACCATTCCCTTCTTGGTCATCAATAGACCCATAGAACTATTTTAATACGGATCTATCATTTTATAAAAACACATAGTTTAAACAACTACAAGTTTTATTTTGGGTTTCAATCCCCTACAGCAGGAGTGTCAAACTGCCGGCCCACGGGCCAGACACATCATACAGAAGCCACACCACCCCCATTGCTGGCAATGGCAAAACAGTCCTGATACATTGCGTGATGTCACGTGATGTTGCAAGTTTGACATGTCTGCCCTACAGCTTTCAGGTTTCAACCTCTGCTAATATGATGCTCAAGAGTACCAATATGGTTCCTATTATATCTCTTCACATTTATAATGCTCTCTGCTCCTCCTGACTTTTTACATTGATTAAAGCATATTTTAAACAATGTTTAAAGCATATTTTAAACAATGTTTAAAGCATATTTTAAACAATGTTTAAAGCATATTTTAAACAATGGGAACTGTCTACGACAACTTCTTCTGTGATAAATATCCATTCAAGCCTACCAGATCTCTCCTTGAAATTCCTGTCTTGCCCTTCCCCTATAGCAGAGTTCAAGTCTATTTTGTGTAGCTATTCCTCCAGCTGTGAGAGCTTCATCCAAGCAACAATTTATAATGCCACCATCTGTTCTGGAATGTGGAGAAACTATCCACATCTGGAATTTGGAGAGCATAGAATAGGAAATATCAACTTCTCCAGGATTAAATGTTGAAATAAAAAGGTTTTTCCAGGGTTATCAGGCCCTAGCAGTTTTAGACTGAATGATGACACTACAAGCACAAAGATATATTATTATTTTAGCAAAAACAAAGCTGCACCAAGTTACATAAGACTTAGGGCTGCATACCAAACCTAGTGATCTATAAACAGTCTGAGCAAACAAAGAAAGAGATAGCTGAACAGAGAATGGAAACAGATGCAATACAACCCAAGACTAAGAAAAGGGATGCTGTGAACACTTTTTCTAAATTCATTCATATTTCTGTCTGCCTCTTCTCTGCCACTGCTATCTTACTGGTTCTTTTTCTCCTAGAACATTTGTGCAGAGTGCTTGAGCTCTAGGCATAATCAGACAAAATCTGTTTCTTAACTTCCTGGTTTCTCTGAGGACTTCAAACCATGTCTCCCTAGGGATAAAGAAAGTTTTATGTTCTTCTCCCCCATGCTTCTCATTGGAAGAGAGAAGTGGCTTGAGGGCTATAGTATTCTGAGAATCACCAGCTTGACACTATTTAAAACCAGCTTTATGCATCATTTTTATTTCTAGGAACACATAGTACTTTGGGGGAGGGGGGAACACAACCACGAAAACAACTTGGGTATGTACAGTAAATATAATCATCTAATGTTTAAAATTCAATTTGAGAACCATATTGCTTCACCTTTTAAACAGCCATGAAGAACCTGTAGGTAGCAAAGATGTGGAGAACAGTAGGAAACTTCTAGTAAATCAGTGCTTGGCAAATGGGCTTTTGCCATAGGCAACTGTTTTATGACAGCATCCCAGCTTGTTTTAAAATTCCAAATGTGCCAAACAGCTCCAATATGCCACAATGTTCTTTTACAGGGAAAAAGAAAAGCCTAGCTAATTTGCAACTACAGTCTTGAGAGAAAAGAGGTTTTAACTAGTTCTTCCACATACATGTCTTGGTTAGCATTCTAAAACCGACATAAAAGATGACTTAATATATCAGTCAAATAACTGATTACACATTTAAATGTAGAAATAGCAAGGAAATTAAATCCAAAAATATCAAGGGCAAGATGGGAGTAACATTTCAAGGCTAGTCTTCTAAAATGTGTAATATATCTAACAAAGATGAGTCTAACTTCAGAATCTAGAGACAAGGGGCAATGGGTGGAACAAATATTATTTGTCTATATTCTTTACATAAGCACACTATTTCCTTCAAAAAATACTCATAACAGTTATATTATCTGGGATGATCCCCACCCAGTGTTTGAACCTCAAGAGCAATTACAGAATAAAAATGCTAGAATCCTGTTTCCTATTGTTGCCTACTTCATTAGGCTAAGTAGTTATTTCTAATAACTGGCTAATTATAATCAAAGCTTATTAAAAAAAATGGTCCTTGAATACGTTAGTTGTAGCTTTGTACTCTGGATTACCTCCATTGTCATCCATGAAAGGAAATAGCTCATCAACCTCTCCCTGTTTCTCTTATATTGATGGGAGACAGCATTTTTCCCAGACCCTCCCCTTCGTATTTTAAGATGACATATGAAAATAAGCCATGAGTCAATGAAAAAAATTGGTCTTCCGTATTGAAATCCAAGGAATCAAAGATCCATAAATGTTACAGTGTTTAACCACTGTATAAGTGTTCAAAACACAAATGAAATTTTGAGCATTTATACCAAGATCAAACATAATCTGACTAGGGATAAATAAATTAGGCTACTTGTGACTGGTGAAACTATAGTCACTTATTCATTAATTGATAATAGCTTTATAATGTCCAATGCTCTTTGCTCTAACAAAATCATAAAAAATGAACAAACGTATACAAGAAGCAAATAGAATAAAACTAAATCAAACAATCAAGAGCAACATATTAATGCTATGGAACTGAATGATCCTTAAAATAAACCATCCTAAAGAATGTTAAGATCTTCCTTTGATACCAAAACACTAACATGGATGACAGCAAAGTTTTTTCAGAAGATGCATTTTTTTTATCAATCCACCCATACATTTTCCCCCCCCCATGAATTAATGCATGATTTCCCTCTGTGCCCCCTTTCCCTGTCCCCCCAAAACTGTCAGACAGACACCATCATACCTACACAGCAACCTGCATGTAGGTTAGCATTTAAAAGCTATTTTTGAATCCTATTGCCTCCGCAAACAGACATATAGAAAAACTTTTCCTCACAAAACATGCATATAGATATTTTTTCACAAATCAATCATTATTATAAAAATGCATTTTCTATATTTTGCAATCATGTTTTATTGAGAAAATAATTTTGATTAATTAAATCCAATCCATGTATTAATTCAGTTTCTATCCAAATTCATTAAAAAATCCTCAAGCGTCCTTAGTATCTAAACTCAGAATACTGATTTCACAGCCAAGTATTCAAGTATCATATTAGTAATTTCACCTCTGGGTACAAAGGCTGTTGCACTATTTTCTTTTTACATCCTACTCTTCTTCTACAGATGGTTAATGAACCATATTTATTCCTCTATCACTTATTTTTTAAAAGGCCAGGTTTTATGAATATGAAGTTGGTTCTTTTTGTGGATTACAAATTGAGATTAGTGTTAAAAATGACCACAGGTTATATTTAAAAATAAAGTGATTATTACTTCATGCTCAATGGTCAATTGCTTATCAAAAACTTCTGTTAAGATAGTTTGTAGCACTTTTAGATTTCAAGAGTTAATATTTGACATGATTCCTCCGGGCAATATTAATTTATGTTTATTAGAAAAAAAATCAATATAAATGCTAAATTGTCATCCGCAATATTCCATCAATGTCACATCAAGCCACACAGCGCAAAATCATTATTGAACTGCAAGAGCATCTTGTGCAGAAAAGCAAATGATTAGATTGGTAGTGCCCTCAAATCTTTGTTATTCTTTCATATTATAATGATCATATTAAATGGGAAATGTCAAGCAGTCCAAACCTAACCATAGATATGCAAATTACAAGGTTCACATTCTGCCACAGAACCTTTTATCTGAACCACACAGTGTTGAGAAAGCTCACCCACGTCTTATGATGAAAAAGTTTTTAAGCATAAGTTTGGCTTCTCAGAGGCACCAGCTATTTGCTCAATAAGAAAAAGAGGTTTTCTCATTGCTGACACTAGAAAGAGGCATCTTGGAAACCAAAAGCATATGAGGGGTCCTTGGTGCCCTCTGAGCTTGCTTGTTTTCTTGCAGATGTTTCATTACCCTAACTAGGTAACATCATCAGTGCTAGTAAGGAGTGCTATTTGCTGTCGGTTTCTATTCTATTGTCCTGCCTGTCTGGGCGGGGTGGGTGGAGGATTCTTTGGTTGGGCTGTTTACTAATGGCTCTGGCAGTTTCTTGATTGGGGTATTGCTTACTTGATTGTTGATCTGAAGGTTGGTCAAATCACCAAAAGCATATGCTTATTTTATGCTAATGGTCATCATACCTCCAGGAGAAACCAAAATATTTTGGAGGCCACTTTATTTGGTTAATATATCCCTGAACAAAGCAATAGCTGAATTTAGGATAATTCTCTCATATAAGAGTAGGTAGGGAGAGAAAAAGACAGACACAATACTCAATGTTTCCACTAGTCAACCTAGACTTCCAGCTCCAGCTTAAAATCAATCTTGAATATTCCTCCACGTGCCAATAAATATGTATATGTGATGCCCAGTGTATGTATCAGCATATATTTACAGTTCTGTGAAAAAGTATTTATCACCTTTCACATTTTCTGAATTTTTATATAGCTTTGCCCCTGAATTCTATCAGAGTTTCACGTAGCTCTTTGACAGCTTCAACTGATGGATAGATGGCCTGATATTGTCCTTTAAAATTCTCTGGTACAAAAGAAGAATTTGTGCTTCCTTTAATGAGGGCAAGTCATTCAGCTCCTAAAGTTGCGAAACCATAGTTGATGAGATTTTTATAGGACAGAGCTGGCTCAAATCACCCTGATTATTCACACAACTGCTCCTACTAATCCCTTCAATTAAATTGATTGAACCAGGAGGGCAATTACTTTTTCATACTGGCAGATCTGAAGTTGGATGGCTCGTTTTAGGAAATAAATCAAACAAGCACCAAATAGTGATATTATGTCTTCGGTTAGATTCCTTTTATATTTCAGTAGGATCCACATCAAGCTTTGATAAAGTAGCATGTTTGTATAGAGACCTGCCAGCAGGACATACCCCAAAGGGGCAGGGGCAGGAAAAATAAAAAGGAAGATCCCAATTAAAATTTATTTCCTGTAAGACAGATCTCTCCTTTAATAAAATTAATCCATCCCCTACATACATTATATGTCCACTTGCCAGATCATTTTGAATTTGGTTTCTTTTTGTGTGCTCAGCAGCAGGCTGGCACCAAGATGGAGTCTCAGTGGGAGAAAATGTCCTCACTAAACAGGAAATGAGCCCTCTTCATGTCAGCACAATAAGCATAAAGGGAAGAGATAATCTGACAGGGAAGGAAAGAAAAGAGAGGAGGCCTTTTGAAGTGTTAGAAAAGAGTTAAATTCAAAAGATAATCTCAAATGACTCCACCTTTTAAGAAGGGAGGTCTACAGTCACACGATTTCTACTGCATATTTTGGGCAGCATCTTCTTCACAGTGAATGTAACATAATTGCATCATGAGGGGTCCTTGGTGTTCTCTGAGCTTGCTTGTTTTCTTGCAGATGTTTCATTACCCAAACTAGGTAACATTGTCAGTGCTAGTGATCAGACTAGCACTGACGACGGATTACTAGCACTGACAATGTTACCTAGTTTGGGTAATGAAACATCTGCAAGAAAACAAGCAAGCTCAGAGAGCACCAAAGACCCCTCATGTCAACCCTGAGATAGAAATATTCTCCTTTATTAGTATAATTGCATCAATTCCAAGGTAATTATTTATTAAGAGTCTCATTTTTGTATTAGGTAAATATGATAATGAAGCTAAGTAGATATGATCATAGAAGTACAGAATGCCCATTCTACTCATACCAAAAGAGGTGAGAGCCCAGGTTTTCTAAAACTGGTTTTCTGATTATTTCCTTTAGCCTAGAGCAGGGGTCTGCAACCTTAAACACTCAAAGAGCCACTTGGACCCGTTTCCCAGAGAAAAGAAAACACTGGGAGCCACAAAACCTGCGTGCGTGAGGGGTGGGAAGCTTGACTGAAGAGTTTAATTAAAAAGAAATAGAGGCTGCTGTGCATGAGTTCTCTCTCTCTCTCTTCTCCCTTTCCCTCTCCCTCTCCCTCTCTCCCTCTCTCTCTCCTCTCCCTCTCTCTCTCCTCTCCCTCTCTCTTTCTCTTTCCTCTCTCTCTTTCTCTCTCTCTTTTTCTCTCCCTCTCTTTCTCTCTCTCTCTTTCTCTCCCTCTCTTTCTCTCTCTCTCTTTCTCTCCCTCTCTGTTTCTCTCTCTCCCTCTCTGTCTTTCTCTCTCTCCCTCTCTCCCTCTCTTTTTCTCCCTCTTTCTCTCACTCTCTCTTTCATCTCTCTCTCTTTCTCTTTCTCTCTCTCTCCAATCTTCTGCTCACCTGGCAAGCTGGCTTCAGGCTCTTCTCCAACAAGCTGACACAGGTCTTATTGGTTTGGCTCTCTCCTGCCCTTCCTGCTTCCTGCACAGACACAGCCAAGGCAGGAGCCCCGCCCAATAAGCTTGTCAGCTTGTGGGAGAACTGCGTGAGGCCACTCTCTTTTTTAGAGAGAGAGAGAGAGAGAGGGAGAGAGGGAGAGAGAGAAAGGAAGTGCAAGTGCCTCTCTCTGTCTGTGTCTCTATCTCTGCAAATGGCAGAGGAGGCTGGGAACCGCAGGAGAAGGCTCAAAGAGCCACATGCGGCTCCGGAGCCACGGGTTGTCGACCTAGAGCTCTAACCCTGAAAATGATTATCTGAAGAAAATCAGTTCCTAGAAGACAGGGACTAGGAATTCATCCTAATGCAACCAAAAGATGCCAATTTCTTCCTTAGCAGAACACAAAGACTTGATTCCCTGGGGCTGGAGAGAAAAGAGAAAAAGGCCTTTTCTAGTTTGTGTCCTTGATTCTAAAAAAAAAAAAGACTCTTATCTGAGGCATCAACAAGGACGTATTCCCTGATTGGCAAAGAGGTCAAACAAGGGATAAGTGCCTTGAGAAAGTGGCAGCTACTTTACTGCTTCTCCATGCCAGCACACAGAAGGAGTAAGAGAGTCTGACAGGTAATACAATACCAAAAATTGCATCATCTGTCACAGACAATGTAATCTTCATGTTCACTGTTAGTCTCATCTACCAGCAACACATTACTAGTGGCAATTTCACAGCATTCTCCCTGTCTTTAAGAAAGGCAACTTCATACCAGGCACAGCAATAAAAATCAATTCTCCAAAACCTCAATCCCATATACAGTAAAAGCAGAAGCTTCACAGAACGTTATAGTTAGATTATGTTGCTTCATTGCAAACAAAAAAGAAGTCATATATATGCAGATCTGCCTACTGCAGAACCTAGAAATCCAGCTGTGTATAGAGAAAAAGAATGAGGACCCAGATTGTTGGGGGCAATATGCTGACTCTATAAACTACTTAGAGAGGGCTGTAAAGCATTATGAAGCAGTATATAAGTCTAAGTGCTATTGCTATTGCTATGTGAATCATTTCCAATTCTATCCATATTGGGAACATGAAAGAAAAAATCATTTTGAAAACTGAAGATTCAAGTAAAAAAGATTCCTCCATAGGCCAGAATGCAAGAGCAAAAAGAGTATGGTGCCTCTTCCTCTTTGGGGGGCAGAGAGGGAGGAATGGTAGGGCAGTAGAGAGAATATTAAGTTCACCCTGCTGGGATGGCCAAATTGACTTCTTTGATCAGAGAAAAGACCATTATCTATGTTTATTGCTGTCTGGAAACCCCTAATGGACATTTTGCATAAAACATTAAAAAAAAAAGAAACATGATTTATGATTTTCATGATTAGACAGGATAGATTATAGAAAGAGAATCATGTTGTAATGGTAGAGAAAGAAGTAAATTTGTACTTGCTGCTGCAAAAAAGATTGGAAGCCAGTTTTTTTTTTATTTCTTCCATGAAATAAATCATTTTTAAATAATTTCATAGATTGATGCTGATTTTTACTTATTTATTTTGCTGCATGCTATCACCTTTTTTGTTTTATTGCTTCTTTGGATGGACAGCTCTGACAAAAAAAGAGAATTAAATGAAGGAGGAAGCAATCAGCTTTCCTTAGCTGTTTTGTTGGGAAAACTTTATTCCTTTATGCCAACTTCCTCTTCTCTATTGGGATAGTTGGGCTTACAAACTGATAGGAAGGTCATAGCTAGCTTGGTTCTTAGAGAGATATGGACACTTACAGAAACATTCAATTTGTTTCATTCCAACTCTTTTGTAAAATCCAGCAGTCTTTCTTTGGTTTTGCAAAAGGAATAGATTCTCTCTTCCACCTACATGAGAACTACCGAGACAATCTCAGAAAGGCAAATGGTGGTAAATTGACTTGCTTGATCTGAAATGCAAACATATTGCAATAGATCAGCTAACTAGTCCTAAATGCACAAAAGACAGGTTTATGTCTTTCGTTGTTACCATCTAGTGGTCAGTTAGATTTTTGCAGCTGGTGTTCTTAAAAGAGAAGGACTACAAATCTTGCTCAAAGATCACTGCATGGCACTTCTTTGGATCTTTTACCAAGCAGGAGTTTTCAAATGAATCCCCAATTTTGCTTATGGAAAAACCCGGCAGTACAACTAGGAGGTGGATGTAAATTTGTCCTTCTACCATCATTATTTTTGCTTTCTTTAGGAATGTGTCATTCTATGACTGACTAACTTCATTATTTGTGGCTGCTCTTTTTCCTTTCTGATTATTAAAAAAAATAGGTTGAAACACAACAGAAAAAGATATTGATCTGTTGAACAAACAAGGGCAAAAAGAAAACGATGAAAATTTCTGATAAACCAAGATGCTTTTATGGTGCCTGTCATCTGATCCCTCCAGATGAGAAGTACATGGTGATCTCTTTGCCTGAAAAACCAAATTTACTGTGTAGTTAGCAATGGAACAAATCTCTTCCATCTCTTCAGTAACAACTTCCTTGAAGTTCATAATTCTGTGCACTAAATCTATGCTACATTATTGACTAATGAACAGGTGATGGGTCTGGGTGTTCTCTGAGCTTGTTTGTTTTCTTGCAGATGGTTCATTACTCAAATGAGGTAACATCATCTGTGCTAGTAAAGAATGTGGTTTGCTGTCAGTTTATATTCTAGTGCAGGGGTGTCAAACTGCCGGCCCGTGGGCCGCATGCGTCATCCCAAAACCGCGCCCACCCCATTGCCGGCAATAAAGAAAAAGCTCCGATACGTTGTGCGACGTCACATGACGTCGCGGGTTTGACATGCCTGTTCTAGTGGCTTGCCCTGTCAGTGTTGATGGGGTAGTCTTAAGAGATTCTTTGGTTGGGCTGTTTGCTGTTGGCTTCTTTGGCAATTTCTTGATTGGGGTATTGTTTACTTGATTGTCGGTCTGATGTTAATCTTGGAGTCTGAAGATTATGAAATGCTATCAAAAACACAAAAGTAATGGTAATGACATTTATGATAACCTGGCTTTGTATCCTAATGGTTGGAACCCTGATCTTGTTTTGGGAAGCTGGACTCTGTGATCTTAGTGCCTGTCTCCCCTGCACCCCACTTCTAGGTCTATGGCACTGTGCATCTTCTTCAAGCCTTGGAGTGAACCTGGATCGCTTTTCTGCTGTTAGCCTCTGCTGCACCTGAATTGTGTGTTTCCAACCCATTTCATTATGCTTTCTCTGTGTATTCCTGACACAGGACAAAGCTAACTCTTAGGCATCTCAGTTCCTTATAAGCCCAGTTCTGAGGCCTATGTATAATTTCTAACATAGGTTGTTAGAATGAGGTCCCAGTCCAAAGTTAAAAGACCCCCTCTTTTGAATTCTAAAGTACCCAAGATAGGGATAGCCAAACTGTAATTAGACTAACGAAGAGCACAACAGATCCAGATCGCGCGATGCAGTGCAATTAGAGCAATGGGCTTCTGATTGCTTGTGGACGATTACAAGATATTTCTCTTAGGATAATCAATGTGAAAACTAGTTGTTTGGCAACCTTCTCAGAACACCTCTCCATGATAATGAAATGAAAGTGCTAATGTGCAATTATAAGGTATTAATTCACAACTCCAAGCCAACCAATTCAGTTAGAATAGTGTAATTAAAACAAAAGCAACACAGAAATTTCAAATTTGGAACCACATTGTACAAGAGCAAAGCCACAGGGAGGGGCTTTGTGTGTTTAGAAAATACACAAAATAGCTGGATAAATTAGTCCAAACTTTATACAATTAGCCCATAACAGCTTGGCATTACCCATGGAAGATACAGATAATTAGATTCAGTTTCTCTGTAAATCTGCCACGTTCCTCATGACAATAAGCTGTTTGTATTTGGATGTTGCAGCCAATTTCCTAAATTCACTCTAACTTGCAAGGGCTACCAACCCAATAATTTGCTTGTCAAAAATTGTTAAGTCAAGACAGAAGTAAAGCTATGAACCTCAATATTAATCTGAGGGATTTTTTTTTCCTAACAAAATTCCAGAGTTCTCTCTTTTTCTGTTGGAGAAATGTTGAGATCAGCTGGGCATACCAAACAGAAGAACACTCTAGGAAAAATGTCTAAGGAAACAATTATATTTTGTAGATTAATACAGAAAGAATACATTAGAATTATAAAACCTGGATTATAAAATCCATGTCATCTCCACATGGCAGCGAACAGATACAGCTTTCTATAACTTTTTACAGTGGCTGTCTGAATTTTTGCAATTTAGATGCAATAGCACTTAGACTTATATACCATTTCATAGTGCTTTATAGCCCTCTTTAAGTGGTTTTCAGAGTCAGCATCTTGCCCCAATAATCTGGGTTCTCATTTTATCAACCTCAGAAGGATGGAAGGCTAAGTCAACCTTGAGTTGGTCAGTAAAAAACTGCTGGCAGTCGCCAGAGTTAGCCTGCAATACTGCATTGTAACCACTGTGCCTCCACGGCTCTTAATTCTAATACCTGCACAAAGCTCAACAACAACAACAATTAGAATTATGAAAACAGCTTGTTTTTAAGCTGCTACAAATTAAATTAGAAACTAATGAAGAAGAGGAAACTAATTAGAGTACCAAAATAAAACATGCAAGCAAATATCTATCCACTGCACCAACAGTATACAAACCAGGGGTAGGCAACCTTGGTTCTTTTATGACTCGTGAACTTCAACTCCCAGAATTCCTGAGCCAGCATGGCTGGCTCAGGAATTCTGGGAGTTGAAGTCCATGAGTCATAAAAGAGCCAAGGTTGCCTACCCCTGGTATACAACAAACTATAGATAATTGAATAGCCAGATCTGAATGCCTGAATTATAAGTTCAGAAGATATTAAAAGTATGCCCTACGTCCAAGAGTAGAATCATATTAGACAACCCATGATATACTGGGTCATTGTTTCAGAGATACTTTCTCATCTGAACAGAATGGGCATAGGCAGGCAAAAAAGCAATGGGATCTGGAGCAACTTCCAGCTTCCCCACTGACTTTCCTTGCAAGAAGCTGGAAGGGAGTGGGTGAGGTGATGATCATGTAACTGTGGCTGACTATGGCCATGTGGTAGTAGGTCGATGTTGAAGCAGCCACAACTTTGCCAAATTTCAATTCCACAGGAATAATGGGTCCTGGATTTTGGACACATTCTTTAAGTTGATCTATTTGAGGTTTGTTGATTCAAAAATTGTTGCCTTATGATGTCCAGTGCCCCCCAATTAAAGGTACAAACAGACAGAAGAGTTTTAGTAGTCTACAAAGCATCCAACCAGTCTTAATGAATATTTAACATGTTTTGTATTATGATAGATTTAGTTAGCCATATATTAACCGTTATATTTTCCTGTATTTAATTAGTGCTTTATCCCTTCTTATAGGTTTCTATTTTTTTTAAAAAAAATATTTATAGATACTTTTCATTTTTTTTAAATGTTTTTAAACTTTGTACTATATTTTTTTAGCTTTTAAAATTAGTCACTGTTTGTACCCTACCCTTCTTATGCTGGTCTATGACCATAATAAATATTTGATTGATTGTAGTATATAGATGATTAGTGATGGAGTGAATAATACAATAATCAAGTTCCCAAAATCAACCATGATAGAATAAAGGAGACAGCAGTCACCAGGAAGGGCATATACAGATCCACAATTATCAATATATTCAAATTATAATAAAGATGTTGCAAGATTCTCAGCCAGATTCCAAGTATGTATTAGCTGACGAGATTCCAGGACTGAAGAAGCTGAAGATGAGTTCAACCATCCAAAGGTAAATAACAAATCACAAGCAGGAGAAACAGTAATCCATTCAATCAGAGATGACTTTGGAGGCGAAAAAACACAATTCCTGTCAATATGTCCATGTCTAAGAACCTTTATGCCCTGGGATTTTAGCCTTGTCAGTATTAAGGGTAATTGGCAAGCTCATCTACCATAACTGTTTAAACCTGGAGAAAGTTGAAAAGATTTATGATAATTCTGGAATAAACCGTTTTACAAAGAAAAATGTTGCTTATTATATTTGGATGTTGCATAGTTTGATCCAGTTGCATACACCAGGGCTTTTCAACCAGTGGTACGGGTACCACCTGTGGTACACTGGCACCTGGCAGATGGTACACGACCATCCTAGAGAAGTGGTAGCGGGGGAGGGGAATGAGCTGAACCGGTGGCAGCATCGCACAAGCCTGAGCGACAGATGGCTGGAGCTGCAGGGCTATCAGAGCTCAGCGGGAGCGACAGGATCAGCACCAGGCTCCAGCTGGAGCTCGGCGCTGATCCTGGTGCTTTTGCTGAGCCCAGAAGCACCAATCAGCTGGAATGTTACAGCATCTCCAGGGTCTTGTGATTTACATTCAGATGCTTGGCAACTGATTCATATTTATGACGGTCACAGTGTCCCAGGGTCATGTGAAGTGACCAAAACCTGCTGCAACCACCCAGCAGACGGGGGGAATAAAAACCAAACACCCCCACCCCACCCCCGCTGCCAATCCTCAACAGAAATGCTCACAACAATGGAAACCTCGGACAGGAGGAAGAGCGCCGCCAGGTGGGCAGGCAGGTGTCTTGCGCGGCTATGCCTTGGGGGGCACTTTTTTCAGTGCCATTGTAACTTCGAACAGTCACTAAGCGAACTGTTGTAAATCGAGGACTATCTGTACTTTATCACTTTTTTTCCTTTTGGGGGGGTCATCAAGTTTTTGACACCTTGCTGGGCGACTGGTGGTACTTGGATATTGCCATATCCTAAAAGTGGTACAATGGGTGAAAAGGTTGAAAAGCCCTGGCATACACCATCCTTTTCATTAGTACATTTTGTAACTGCATTCTTGAAAGCTTACTTTTATAGAAGAATTTTAAAAAGAATTAAAAAAACATATACTCACACAATAAGCATTCTGGACATAGAGCACACATTGAATTAAATGTTTTTTTGGTCTGTATACATGTGTGAAAAGATGGAAGTAATTCTAAATACATTTTTCCTAAAAGACAAAACAGTGAAGATTTTTTTCAGAGAAATCTCTCCCCACCCCCTAAATCCATTATTATTCAAGGAGAAAAACATTCACACTGGAGATGAGTAATTCCATAACACTTCATGTAAGAATATATTTAAAAATTCATATAATTCACAATAATTTGAAATGCCACAAAGTACCATGAAAAAAATTAAAACAACACCTCCATAATTATTTAAAATCAAAAGCATTATCTCAGAAACGTCACATCTATTTAAGTTTCTAAATTAGGAACCAAAACCAAGTGCTACTAGAAAATCTTGCATTTTAGTAAAGTCAAAGAAAAAGTTCTCACCCTAGGGAATGTCTGGATGCCTGACAGCCTGTCAACCCTCTTGAACATTTTGAAGGAGGAACTGCATCCATGTATATGTATTGGGGGTGAGGAGTGGGTAGAGACATCTCCAGGGAATACAAGAGATGTAAATTAGACTGAAAAGTCTAAAAAAAATTGCATCCCTCGAAGGATGCAATGGCAAGCCATTTTTGTATTGCTGCAAAAAAAAAAAAAAAAAGCCTCCATACCCTGTTTCCCCCAAAATAAGACCAGGTCTTATTTTTTGGGGGGGGGGACCGAAAGACCCATTAGATCTTATTTCAGGGGATGTCTTACTTACAGCAGGCGATGAGTATGCGGGGGCAGACTGGGCCTGTGCATTGGGTGGAGACACAGAGCTTTGAAGCTCTGCAGAGGCAATTGGACCAACCTCAGAGCATGGGGGTGGACCAACTAAAGGTATGAGAGAGGTTGAGAGGGGGAGCGCGTGTGCCAGGCCAGCCCCTGCAGCCCTGGGCAGCGAAGGAAGGGTGCTGGGCAGCGGCAGGAAGGGTGCCAAGGCCTGGGTGGCCAGGCCAACACTCCTCCAAGTGGAGCAGGGGGCCTTTGCCCTGGGGATGCTGGGGGGATGCCTTCCTGGCCTGACCCAGCCCACCCAAGAGGTGAGTGGGGAGGCGGCAGCCCAGGGCCAAAGCGTCAGCAGATTCCTAAGGGGGTTATCAAAGAGGGTGCTGAAATGGCGGGCATCCTGCCTGCAGCACCCATGCCAACTGCCCCTTCCCCGCCAGAGGCGGAATGCCACTGCTTTTCAGGTCCATCGTGTTTTTCTGCCACCACATGCAGGGAAACAAAAGAAGTTTATGGGACTAAAAAAAAAGTTCAGTCAGACCTTCCAACTTCACAAGATCTTATTTTTTTCCACGAGAGGTTGGAAGGTCTGACTGAACTTTTTTTTTAGTCCCACAAACATTTAGTCCCACAAAAGGTTTCCTTGCATGTGGCGGCAGAGAAATGAGATGGAGAAATGCAATGGAGAAATGCAACAGAGCTGAAAAGCATGTTAGCAAAGAAATGCTTTGGGGAAGCGAGGGTATCTGGATGGTGGTGGGGCAAGCTCTCCAGCTCCATGGCGGTGGAAAAATGTAATGGAGCTGGAAAGCAGGTGGCAAGGTAACCCCCCCCCCCCCAAGAGCACCAGACGCTGAAATGGGTCTGTGTCTCTCCAGCAGCTGCCCTGGCCTACTGGAGGGAAGTTCGGCATCTATTGAAATGTGGCACCTTTCCCGCTCTGGTAGAGAAGGGGCAGCCAGCATGAGCAATGCAGGTAGGATGCCCATTCCCTTCAGCACCCTCCCTGACCCTCTGGGGCTCCACCAGCTGCTTCAGTAACTGTATGGGCAAAGCTGCGAAGGGGGCCAGGGGGCCAAACCGCCAGCTGTCTGGCTCAGAAGGGGAGTGAAAGAGAAGAGGTAGGTGGGTGGGCAGGGCTTAACTGGGGCTTATTTTGGGGGTAGGTCTTATATTAGGCCCACCTCCCAAAATCAAGCTAGTGCTTATTTTTGGGATAGGTCTTATTTTCGGGGAAACACAGTAGATCTGTCCATAAAGTCACTAAGAATCAAGATTGAACAGAACAAATATTTTGTCCTTTTTTGCATAGATACACATACAATCAATATGAGATATAAAAAGTGGGACAGCTGAAAGGTAGCACTTTCTAGGTGATTATAGAGGCAAAGTTTGTAAAAGGGTAACTATTTGCTCCTCGTATTTCTTTTACAGAAGAACTGAGGCTCTAACTCATTAAGTAAGGATGCTAAAACTCCAAACAGGATGCTAAAAAGCAGCATCTTGTTCATTTTATATACACACACACTGCCAAGCCTTCCTTCCTCTCAAATGATGTGGATGCAAAATATATTTCCCAATGTGGAAAAAAAAACAATTTAAGGTGATAATATTCCAACACTTCCATATGCCTTATAGCCACCTTGTTACTACTTTTTTTTTTATAACAGAAGCATGATGAGATAAAATGAAGTCATTCTCTGCTCATTAAACTTTCAGAAATGATTTCAGAGGACGTTCCCAGCCTGCACTGCGGTTTCTTCCATTTGCAAAGCAGCAAAATAATGGAATCATATTAGAATTCATTGTGTATCTCACGCTTAACATTTAATGTACATCTCTACTCAGATTGAAAACACTTTAAAATAAAGGAGTAAAAAAATTTAAAACAGGGGAAACATGTTCGACTGACGTATTCATCTGCTGGACTGATCATTTCAAATCAGGCACAAAAATTCAGTCTACCCACTACCTTCTTCAATCCCTCATTTTCCAAATCACTGAAAAGTCATTAGGCTGTCCATGCTGTTTCTTGGCAATAACAAGAAATGAATGCATTCTCCTCTCTACGATATCCAGTACCTCCATCCAGTATTTTTCTTTTCATATTTTCTGAACCTTTTGCTGCTCAAATCACTGCCTGTTGCTTTTCAATTGTACATACTAACATTTTGCTTGTAGCACACACACAAACAATGTTAACAGGAGTCTATGTTAATCAAACAATTATAATTTTATTAATAAATTTTGCCCTTACCAATGGTTTAGCACAAATGTAGGGGTTTTCTTTCATATTTAGCTCAAGGCAGTGATGGAATTCAAATACCTGAACAATTGGTTCTTTTATTCGATGCAGGCCTGGGCCTCCGAGGCCTAAAACAGACTTCTGGAAGTGGCATCCATGCACTTCCGGTGGGCCATTCTAGGCCTGGGAGGTCTCACAGGCCTAGAACGGATTTCCAGAAGTGGCATCCACGCAGCCAGTTCTCCGACTGCAGCAAAATTTAGCTACCGGTGCGAACTGGCTGAATCCCATCATTGGCTCAAGGGTTAAGAAATCACAGATGCCCTACAAGCTCTCACCCTCTGCACATACACACATATTCTTCCTATATGAAAGGAAACATCTTTTTACTTGGGCTGTATATGAAATAACTACAATAAAAATGTTTGTTTTGGCTTATATTGCAATGGAACAGAGCTCAAAATATCTCAAATATTCTGTCAGAGAGAAAAATTATAATTTGAAACAAGCCACTTATTCCTTTATTTTTATTACCATTATGGTAACTGCCAACTGTTGAAAGATAAATTAGAGAAATGGATGGTTTTGATGAAAAAAATATTTTTAAAAGAAAAAACCCATAGCAAACAGTGAAAGTAACCATTTAACGTACTTTTAACATCCTAGCCGACATGCATAGTTACAGCCAAACAAAAATGAAGAACAACAGTACTAGATTCACTTCAACATAGCTGGTGCACTAAATACACAGCAAAATATTTGAGGGTGAAGGTTCTTTCTCCGAGAATGAATCTTCACCCTCATCCTACACCTGAGTTACAGATATTTGCCACTATTGCAAAAACATCAAAATAAAAAAATTCTCTCCCTGCAATGACAACAAACCAACATAACCAATATATCTGCTTAACTGATTTTTCTCTCAGCCCTCACCCCCCAGCATCCTCCCCTTAATTAGCTACAGCTAATGACAGCAGAATCTCTGCCCACTGTTTCATTGCCTGATCTGTTTCTCCTTTTGAAGAATTTAAAAGAACATCTACTGATCCTAGGTCATCAAAACACATAAAATAATGAAACAAGTCACCTCCATTTGTCCAAAGTTCAGGGACAAGGACAAAATGTATTTTGAGCGCAGGATTAGAGGTTCCGAAGATATAAAGATGGAGATATGGAGATGAAGGGGGGGAGGAAACAGGAGCAGCACACACTGTGCGACTTCTAAATTACCATAATTTAGGCAGGGGGTAGTGACTCTAAAATATGTTACTAATAAAGCTCCAATAAAATTGATTATATTGTTTGAAAGAGGGGAAGCAAAAACAAAAACAAAACAGGCAGACTCACATGTTGATAACCAACATGTATCAATAATCCTTTGTCTTCTACCAGGATTGCATAATAAATCTCTTAGCTAGTTCCCATGCCAGAAAAATGCACAAATCTTGAAATCTTTATAGATTCCAAATAGTGAGTATGTGGCCAAGAAGAAGATATGTGTCATTTAATCCAGAGAAACCAGCCCAGTGTCAAAGTAACAATCCGGCTGAGGTTAACGCAAAGTATAGCAATAATAAAAGACGAACAAACCATATGAGTCATATTCCAATTCCTGAGGTGTAAAGTAACTTGAATAGCAAGATGAATGAACATTCTCTGAACATTCTCCGAAGTGTCTAAAATACATAAAGTATTTGACTCTCAGTGGGATATTCCAGATCATTAACTTAGAGGTCATGTAAATAATTATTAATTTCATCAACTTCTTTTAACTTCATATTCAAAAGTGTTGAACCACAGTTAATTCCTTCGAAAACTCCAACCATTAATAAAAAATGATCAGCAGGGATCATCTGAAAAACCACACACCATGAAGCACTCTGACATAAACTAAACCCATTTGCCGGTTTTCGCTTTTAATTTTGCCAAAATTTTAAGAATTCCTTCTTTAGAACTGAATTGATCCAGATTAATACAGAGGGGACCAGTTTGTGAGAGGACCAGTTTCTTTGCTTAACAAATGCATAAGGCCACCCATCTGTTTGCGTGCCAAACATACAATATAAAACGTCACCAATAATTGCAGTGACCATCTTTTTTGGGAGAGAAAAAATAAAACCTGGAAAGGGGGCCAATCTGAAAGAGATTCACAAGGCTAAAATATTTTATGTTTATAATTGTACACAGGAAAATTCAAGAGCAAAACCAAGAAAACCAATTAATTGAATAACATTATTTTTTATTTTATTTTTATTTATTTTAAAAGATTTGTATTGCCACCTGCTCACACATGGCGACTCAAGGTGGCTTACATAACTAAAAACACCCTATAAAAAAACTAAAATAATAAGAGAAAAGATAAAATAATAACCCTTCACCCCACCCCCACTCCAGTGACAACACACATTAAACAAGCCATTTCCTGGGCTCTATCCCGCTCTGGGTTCCCAGGCCCGCTGGCAGAACCAGAAAGGCTGGTATCCCCTTGGGCCTTCCTGTCTGTTGCTTTGGATGCACGACAGCTGCTTTAGAAGAACAGCGCAGAGGCAGGAAGCAGCACCAGCCGCAAAGTCTGGCTCATCCCAATGAACTTGCCAGGGAGGAATATTCCTCCAGATGTGAAAGATGGCAGATGCAGCAGGAAAAGGAGGGGTGCTCCAGGTGTGGTTTCTGCTGGTTGTGATCAGCAACAGAGGTCAGAGATGAAGACACTATTTCATTCTCCATAGATCTGTCCATCCAAGGATCTGCTCCCAGGGAGATGCCCAGCACAATCTTGGCTTCTCCCCTTTCTGGTACCATGATATCCCCCCTCCCATGCTTCCCAAAGGAGGTGGGCCAGGTTTCTTCTCTAGACTGGGCAGTTTCTGCCCATAACATTAGGTGAGGCTTATGCTCAACTCTTAAAGTTGATTTAAAGCTCCAAGTCTCCATGCTTCCCCATTAAATATAACTGAAAATCACCAAATGGAATTTGTGGGGAGGGGAGGGTTATGATGGAGTGTTATTGTTTATCTAATCATATTTTAGCCTGTTTTCTATTAAAAGTAATCTCAAAGGAAACAAAATTTGCAGGAATTATAGCCTCTTATGAGAAAGTGATACATGTCCAACTGAAGATAAAAATATATGGCTTTTTTACCCCCTTCGAGAACGGCCAATTTTTTTCTTCTTCAATTTCTTGGCAGAATTAGACATAATGTTCAGGCATGGTTGCCTCTTCTGAAAAGATAATGCCTGCCAAGTTTCAGATGATTACGTTCAAGGGTTTTAATGTTGTTATTCAACCATAACTATAACAAATATTGGTGTTCTGGTTAATGAAAAATATTGCTGGTTTAAACAGCCAAAGTGAAATGACTGTTTCACAGTTCAGTTCTGCAGTGTTTTTAAATTCAATAAATTTATGTTTAATGGCATACTGCGATACTCTTGACTGTTTTCTGTGATGTTCTTGTGACTCATGAGAGGCTTTTGTGCTAATAAATTACAAGGCTTAAAGCTACGGCTCTTGGACCAACTTGCTAGTTCCGATGAAGACTTCATGCCAATTTAAGCATGAGACCCCCACTGTAAGACTTTCTAGAAGTGCCCAAGGTTGCACTGTTTCAAGACAATAGAGAATGCGATCCTAACAATGGATGGAAACTGACTACCTGAAGTGAATTGAATAGACAAATAACAAAGATAGGTACTTATTTTGCTTTATGCTCTCTCAGCACATCACTAAACGTCTCTTAAACCCTTGAACGTTCTATTTAATTCATAGGAGATGTCATTAACATTCCTCCTGATCTTTGGAGTGACTTGAAAGTTTTAGGAAACACAGGGGTGGGGGGAAAGCCCTTCAGAAAACAGCAGTTCATCAAGGCTGCTGGGATCCATTGAGAATCAACCAATAACACTCCCACTCCCTTTCAAGCCCTGAATTGCAGTCCTGGGGTATGGAAATGAAACAAAATCTATAAAGAGGACAGGGAGAACAGAATTTTAATTAAAAAGGAAAAAGAACAGTTCTTGCTGAGAGGTAGGAAGTAGGACACTTTTTCAGATGAACCAGGAAAATCTTGGTTCAGTATGATTCATTTATATCCAAGTAATTTTAATAATGTCTGAGCCAGCAGTCAAAAATGACCTTGAAATGAGATAGACCAAGAACAGAGAATTAAATGCATATGAAATACAAATCTATGCATGGGTTTCCTCCAGTTAACATGCAATGCAGAGTAGCTAATATTCGGATAAGTGCTCATTTCTGTTCACCCCAGAGGTGGGCTGGTAAATATTGTGGCCCAAGACTCAGAAAAGATGCTGAATCCAGCAGTTCTGAAGAAGCTGCTCCAGCTGAATTGTGGAATGTCAGCCTCAGGAGACATCAAGTTAGAGATCACCTGAAGTTTATAAAACACTGACACTATTAGAATAACTGGAGCTGGCAGACAATGAGGTAAGGCCTCCAGTGTCTTGGACTTGGTGAGTGGAGAGAAAAGCAGAGCAAGGACGTTCAGTGAGGTTTCTTGCCAAGCATTAAACATAGCTGGTTGCAACCTGGTTTAAGAGGCAGCAATGACCCATTTTTCTCCATTGTAAACAACTATCTTATCTCCTGTTTTGGCATATAATTCCTGCGTAATCCACATGTATAAAAATGCTAAAACTCTGACCTTTGGATTGGTTGACAAACCTGGTATGGCTCTCTCAACTTTGGACTGGATTTTGACTTCTCTTCTACGTATTCCTACTTAAAGCAAAACTACCAAGGCAAGCTTTCTTTCCAAGAGACTCTGTTTTGATTTATACAGTATATGTTTCCTTGTCTGCCTCTGTAGACGCTGCCTTGAGTAAATTACTATTTTATTGTGGTGATACTTCTCATGATGTAGGAGAAGAGCAGGCAGAACCTGGGGGCAGAGTCAAAAGAGGACTCAGCCTAGAATCGTTACATGTCTACAAGTGTGCCAAGTCCAGCCCCCTTGAATCCCATTAATTATCTAACACCAATTTAGTGCTGTCTGTTAGTTAGCCAGATTCTTGTGTAAACATTTGAGTAATACATCTTTTGAACTGGAACTTACATGTGATTCTGATTCTTCACCCCTGACAAATTTCATCAGTTCAATCTTGATCCATAATTAATTCTCCACCAATATACAGCCGTTTTGACACCCCTTAGAAGTAAGAACCACCTAGAATGCAGGACCAATCTGGTTGGTTCTATGTTATACTTTGAAATAAAGATGTTGTATGGATTAAATAATGGGCTGAAGATATTTTTTCAGTACCAAGAGGAAAGAGGAGTAATGAGTTGCAAGGTTTATAACTGCTGAAAAGGTCAGAAATCATTTATTTTTTCTTGTTTAATTATATTTCTTTTTTATACTGTTTTGCTTTTTTGCGCTTTTCCTTTTTCTCTTTACGTTTGCTCTCTCTTTAGAAATATTTAATAAAAATTATTAAATTAAGTATTTGTAGAAGGTTTGCTTGCTTAACATAAATATATAACAACCTAAGTATATAATCCCTCTTTCCATTCAATCTAAATCCCCCTCTCTTAAAATTAAGCATTACAATAAAAAATGAAAGCTATTAAACATTACTAGAAATAATAACCCCTTATTTAGATATTCAAAAGTAGAGATGTAAATATTAGAAACTAATCCATTACACCATTAAACATTTCCAAAATACAACCATTAACCATCACCAAAGATAGCAACTCTTTATTTAACCATAATTGAATAGTCCAGTTTTCAACTTTTTTTTGCCTTCTTCCTCCCTACTATCCTTAAGTCCCATAGATAAAATTCTAACTCATTTTTTTTCCTAATATCTTTGCCTCTTCTGATGAAGTTCTTATAATCTTTATCCAAGTCCTCTTGCAATTTCCATGAAATAGTTCCAGTAAGTCTCTTCATATTTCATTTTGAAAGGGTAGTCCACTCTTTGGATACATAATTTGTATATCCTTTTTGATTTTTAAATGATCATCCAATTCCACTTGTAATATCCAGTATTTCCATCTTTTTTAAGTTCACCTTAAAATATATTTTAGTTACCTTCAAAGGAGTTTGTTCATCTTCTGTAGCAACTGTTAGTTCCAGGAAAAGAACTAAAAAGCTGAAGCACTTCACCACTCACAGATCAAATCTTTCCTTTAAAATGGCCATCACGTGCTTCAGTAATTGATCTTCAAAATGTTGTTTTGCATTCAAAGTGTAAACAAAACAGAATTTTTCCCACACCAAGGGATTTTTTCTAATTAATTTCAAGTCTTTCTTTAAATCAGTTTCACAAAACCGTAGCATTTAAATTCTTTAGGAGCAACCCTAAAATCACTTCTTTGCTGTATATTGCAAACAATTACAAAAGAGGGGGAAAAAATAAAGATCTCACAGAGCTGAAAAGACATAATGTCCTTTCTTTTTAAATATATTGAATGAAAATCCATCCAGCAACTTGTAGGCTTACAGTTCCAAAGGTTTTTCCATCTTAAAGAAGCAATAAAAAAGTAAACTCCAAAGTGATTAAAATCATGAAGGCTGGTGAAAGGCTGCATTTATGGCTCAGAGCACAATGGAACTGGTTGCAAGCAGCTGCAAAAACATCAATTTCTGCAGTCTATTTACAAAACCAACTTTAGAGTATATATGGGCAATCTCCTGGTCTCTCTTTATTCTGGAGAGAGTTTCGGCAGTCTGGATCTCGCAACCAGTTGTCTTTTTGACTCTCCCAATGGAGAAAAATGTAGCCGTTGGCTTGCCTCTTATCACCGGAAGTGCTTTTTTTCAAATTGTTAAAGAAACTACATTGTTTGCAAGCATGGAAGACACTATGGGCTATCTCCTCATGAAAGTACACACTCAGGTAGACCTTGCTTAATGACTGACCTGTTTAGCAACTGTCTGAAGTTACAACTATCCTGAAAAAATAACTTTATGACCAAACCTTACATTTGCGAATATCACAGCATCCTCACAGTCATGTGATTGAAATTAGGATATTTTGCATCTAGAGGGTATTTATGACCATTGCAGGGTCCTGCAGATACATAAATGCCATTTGCATGCTTCAGAGCTAGCTTCTGGCAAGCAGAGTCAATGGACAAGTATCTGTAAAAATTGTAAGTCACAGTCATGTGGTGTCTTGCTTAATGACCTGTGGGTGATTTAATGCTTAGCAATTGCATTACTTAGTAATAAATTGCTGGTCCCAATCATGGTCGTTAAGCGAGGCTACTTGTACAGCCACTTTCCTTTTTTCCATCCTACAAAGTAGAAGTCATTTCTGCAGCTACTATAAGAAGCTTTTAGTAGTTGATACACTCTACAAAATGTGTAGTGTGTGTCTGTGTATATGTGTTATATTTTCAAATTGCAAATGACATAATTTGCATCAGATGAAAACTATGACATATTAACAAAGCTTTCTGGGATGCAGGCTCATAATGCTTTGTCTTATCAATTTTGCCTCTGTAGAACTTTCTATAAGCATGAAAAAGTTCACTTTGACTAATATACATTTTTGCTCATGTATCTCTAAACTTGGATCATAGGTCTAACAAGCACAGGCTACTAGATCTGGACTTCCAATTAGTTCTACCAAATATGTTACAAGAACCATGAAAAGATACCAGGGAAAGAGAGCAGCCATAAATAATGAATCAGACATGGAATAGTGCGCACACATAGCAATCAATAATGAAAGTAAGTGTCAACAACACATGGAAGGACAAATTTATATTTTGCTTTTTAGTGGTGTCACTAAATACCATCCCAAGTAAAACTGGAGATAAATATAAAAATGCCTATTTAATAGGCAAAGTGGGGAGAGGATAAAGGTGCCATCCAATTATCTGTGTGCTGGTTATAGCTACAAACTTCCAAGTAGCTTTTAGCTAGAGATGATGGAAATTACGTAGACTAGTGTAGCTTTTCTTTTAACATTCCGAAAATCCTTCTTAGTGTTTTATAGATATGTTCAAATAATATTGCATATGTAAGATTGATAAGCATGAGCATATGTGTAGAAATGTTTGTGTACAAGGGTTGCATTAGAAATTACATCTGTATGAAAAATACTTTTATAAAAGTATGAAATAAAAATGTAACAAATACCTTCATATTTGGAATTATCATACCGAGCTACAAAAAAGCTAGGCAAAACTAAGCATAAGAGTCAATTAAATAAAGCACTTCTGCAAAAGTTATAAAACACTTTTCAGATTGTGCAAAGCATGATATATTTAACGATGGTTTGCCAAACAAAAGTACGGTTGGCAGGATTCTTTCAAAACCAAAGAAACCACAATATGGTTTAATGTGATGTGCAAATCTAAGCACTATGAGCTTAAGTAAATCTACTGTATATGTATAGCCAAATTGATTTATAATACATAAGTGAACAGTTACTAAGCAATTGCCTCCCAAATTATACAACAAGTCATTTTCTACAATAGAAATAAGTCAAGAAGGCAATGTATGTTTAAAGCGCTAGTTAAAAGTTTATAAAAGGTTAATATCAACCAGGAAACCAACTAAGGAGGTAATTGGCCAACAGGGACATTGAAGTTATATTAAGAGGGCAGGAAAATGCAAGAAACCTAATAAGTTCTTTGCTTCCATCTTCACTGCTGAGTTTATAATGTACATGCCTGTTCCTGAGCTGGATTTTTCAGGAAGGGAATCTGCTGAGCAGAGATGAAAAGAAGTAACAAGAAATAAAGTTACATTTCTAACAGGCAAGTTAAAAATGAATAAATCCCTGAGTGCTGAGAATACTCACTATAGGCTTCTTAAAGAAGTCAAACGTGAAATTACTAATCTTTTAACAAAAATATGAAATTCCTCTTTCAGATCAGTGCCTGTTCTAAGGACTGGAGAGCAGCAAATGTAATTCTAGTTTTTTTTAAAGGAATTTCAAATTTCATATATAGAGTAATGAGATCTGAGCTCACGATGACTAATGACAAATGGGTTCTTGAACTCACGGTGGATAGCTAAATAAAAATATTAACCCTGTGTGCAGCTATTGTAAAAAGGCAAATGTTATGCTTGGAATGATTAGGAAAGGAGCAGAAAATAAAACTGCCTGCGCAGTTTTATTCAGATCAATTTATGGTATGGCTGCAGCTGTAATGCTATGTACCTTTCTGGTCACAGCAGTTCAAAAAGGACAGATACAGCTGCGTGACAGCAGCATTCCTATGAGGCAGAATATATAATATGATTTCCCCCCTTTTTTTGTTTTGTTTTTAGGAAGAGTATTTCCATTTTGGTAGATATAAGTCTGTAAACTATTTATAAAGCTTCAATCACACAGTAACTAAGTCCAAATTGTCAAAAATACACACACACACACATGTCCTTAATAGTTGCAAAAATGCGAATCCCGGGCATATTTGTTCAATAATGCAATCTTCGATCTCCGGGAGAGGTATAAACCAGTTGTTTATTGTTAAAACAATATTTAAAACAATAAAAACAGCTATATACAAAGTTAAAAAACAACTTAGCTTTCGCTGGTCCTCTGCCAGCGTCCTCAGAGTGAGGCTCAGGGGGTGGGAAGGTTCTTTTTTATACACCTTGCTGCTCCAACTGCTTACTCATTGCCCGTGTGACAGGGCCATTCTTCCTGATTAGCTGTAATTGCCTTAGTCGTCCCGCCCCCTCTTTTTTGCACTCCAATTCTGCACTTTTCTCCTCTGTCATCCCTGTCAATCCCCCCTCTCCCCTCTCAGAGAAAGGAAGATTGATAGGAACGGATGACGGAAGGCAGGAACGGTATGTAGATCAGCAGGCTAGAAAGGAGGGGAACCCTGATGGCAAGACACTTGTAATACCAGGTCGGAAGGCGCACCATGGAACGAATAGGAGGGAGCGGTTGAAGAGCACACTGGCAGCAGTGGTGCGGAGAGGGGGGGGATTGACAGGGATGACAGAGGAGAAAAGTGCAGAATTGGAGTGCAAAAAAGAGAGGGCGGATGGTGGTTGCATTTCGTCTGAGGGATGGGTTTGGGCATGGGTTTGGGTCTGGTGAGGGTGAATGGTGAATGGTGGTGGCGTACTGTGTTGTTCTGGGTCCGGTGTCAGTTTTCGTGGCTAATCTACGAAAACAAACCCATCCCTCAGACGAAATGCAACCACCATCCAGAAGCCAAACCACGACGACATCACCAGCTGCTGCACCTCCCTCCGACCCCCACACAAAGCAAACGGACACATACCATGAACACAGAGCTAGACCGCAAACTCGGAGCCAAACCAAAGCCCGGTATGCTACATCACAGCCTTCTGCTCTGGACATCACATCACAGAACTCAGGAGGTTACAACGCTAAAGCTCAGGATGTTACAACACAGCCAACCACCCAGGATGTTGCAACACAAAACTCAGGATATCACCACACTAGATCTCAGGATGTAATCACACAACCCATTACCCAGGTCGTTATAACACAAAAGACTAATGGGCACACAGCCAGCACCTCAACTACTCAGGATGTTACGAAACAGCCAAACAATCCACAAACAATAACTCCCACACAGCCAACCAACCCACCTATATATAACCAATGGGGAGAAAAACTGTCTGCACCAGCAATTTCTGATCACAAAGTTCATAAGGGGTAGAATAGGCAGATAAGACAACTGCACACAATTTGAAGTATCATAATCATGTCTTTGACACATCTAGAGCAAAACCTTATGCATTCACATAGAACACTGTCCTCGTTTCCCAATTTTACTATAAACTTTAATATTTAAGCGTGACATTTCTTGTATCAAATCAATGTATTAAGTATTACATTTAAGAATCAGTAGGTAATACGGTAAAATAATAACATTGAATTGTCTGTCATGAGGGAACTTATTGCATTTCTCTCAGATTCAGTTTGGTGGTATAGAATATTCATTGACCTGTTATTGCTGCCATTACCCTGTCATGGTCTTTGTTCAAAAACTAGGATTTGACTATAATGAGCCCTTCAGGAGAAACAAAGCAAAGAGAAAGGTTGACTCGGTAAGAGGACAAGGGATATTATTTCACTCAGTCATTCTTGTATCTTTCCCTGTACTTTGGTAAACCAGTAGCAAAAAATATGGCATCAGTCTGTCTGTCTGTCTGTCTGTCTGTCTGTCTGTCTGTCTGTCTGTCTGTCTGTCTTTCTTTCTTTCTTTCTTTCTTTCTTTCTTTCTTTCTTTCTTTCTTTCTTTCTTTCTTTCTTTCTTTCTTTCTTTCTTTTTGATCTCTGATGTGGTCTGGCTGCCCAAATCCCAGATGTTGGTTTTTAAAATACCCAAGTGTATGGTAGTGCTACCGACAGCTAGACCGTACTGTAACATTTATAGCATCTATAACATTTCGCATCATTCTGGACTTTATTCACATAAGATTTATACAATTTCCATCTGCTGAAATCTGTGACAGCTTTAATCCCATGCCCTGAAAAAAAAGCACACTTCTCTTTGAGTTATTTTAACATGTCAGCCAGCTGTTTCATGGATCCCCCCCCCCCAGCTGCACCTGTGGGTGAAGGGAGACAATGCAGTTTTAATGTCTGGGTGGGACTGCGTAACATATGTGATGTATTTGAAAAAAGAGAGGATACCTTGTGAAGGATTTCCATTGCGGCTTAGACAATAAAGTTCTCTAAACTCATAAGACAGCTCTTAGGGCACTTCAGATATCACAATGGTGAAACAGAATAACAGAATAACAGAGTTAGAAGGGACCATGAAGGTCTCCTAGTCCAGAGATCTCCAACCTTTGTGGGTTCACAGCCCAGAGGGAAGGAGAGCAGCTTCCAAATGGGTGCACGCAAACAGAGCCATGTGCACTGGCACAGCACTAGCAGCCCCGTTTGTGCATGCGGTATGTGCTGGCACTGTGCACATGTGCAAATGGCTGCGCACCCCTTGCGGTGGCTAGCGGCCCTGTTTGCGCATGTGCAAACAGGCCACGCACATCCACCCAGCTCTAGTGGTCCCATTCGTGCATGTGCAAAGAGGCCACGCAAGCCGTCCGCCACTAGTGGCCCCATTTGTGCATGTACAAACGGGCTGCACACATCCGCCTGGTGCTAGCAGCCCCATTCAGGCCCACACAAATGGGGCTGTGGGTGTTAGCGTGAGGGGGGAGAGTGCACACAGCCATTTTTGCAGCCCATTAGCCAAGAGCCCGCAGCCCAGTCATAGGCCACAGCCCATAGATTGGGGACCCCTGTTCTAGTCCAACCCCTCGCTCAGATAGGAAAACCTATACCATTTCAGAAAAATGGTTGTCCAATCTCTTCTTAAAAACTTCCAGCGTGGGAGCATTCATAACTTCTGGAGGCAGGTTGTTCCGCTGATTAATTGTTCTCATTGCCAGGAAATTTCTCCTTAGCTCTAGGTTGGGTCTTTCCTTGATTAGTTTCCATCCGTTGCTTCTTGCTAACAATTGCTAACAAACCACCAAGAAGTATTTACTCTTCAGGGCAGGAGTAGAGATTCTGTTGTGGTTGCATGACCGCTTCCAGCATCCATGACTCATGAATGTTAGGGTGGTATTAGAATCCAATAATATCCAGACCTTCCCGATCCTTGAGTTACATTCATGCAAAATTAGACAGACTGAGTGGAGTGACTTTGCCTCATGTTATTCCTTGCATTTCCAAGGACCTGGNAGAGAGAGAGAGAGAGAGAGAGAGAGAGAGAGAGATAGCATAATTTAAAAATCCAAGGACATATATCAGGAGTTCCCAACCCCCGGTCTGTGAACCAGCACAGGGCCGTGGCGTGCCAGAAATTGGGCCCCGCAAACAAGCAAAGCCCCATCTGTGGGATGCAAGCAGTACATGAAACCACGCCCCCTCCAGTCCACAGAAAAACCTCTCTTCACAAAACCGATCCCTGGTGCCCAAAAGGTTTGGGGCCACTGACATATACCATTATATATTTCAACTATTACTTTCCTTTCTGGGGTATACCCTTTATTTTTCAAACTTTGGCTTATGACCAAAGTTGCCATACAATATTGGGAATATCAAAGATGCAATCGAACTTTCTGAACAGTGCAGATTCTATTATGGGAAGTAAAACTGCTTCATCACCAACTATGTACTGTACGATATGGTGCAAAATATTTAAGAGGAGCCAACCATTTTTTGAAGGCGTAGAGAACTAACTGCAGAAAAAAAATACATACTATGCTAGGCAGTGCTTTTTTTCTAAAAAAAAAAAAAAAAAAAAGGTGCTGGAACTCACACGTGTCATACAACCCACCTTGCCTACCCTACAAGGTTCCATCCAAAAAAGGTGCCGGAACTCCGTTCTGGGCGTTCTATGACAAAAAAAGCCCTGATGCATATATACAGATAGTATATCTGTATATATACTATACCCTTACTATCTGTATATATGCATCTTTGCAGCTTGCAAAGAAAAATGGCAGGGAATGCTTTTCAAAACACAAAGCAGCTGCATTTAAAAAGCATTCATTTGTTAAGCTTGGTTTAATATTATCTGTTTAGTATATTGCTCATTGCTGAATCATAGGAAAGACAAATCTAAGGAAACTTACTAATGATGCCAGAAAACTATGAGAGGCATTTGTGGTTTAGAAGCTTAAAACAAAATAAAAATAAATAAAAATAGGAAAATAAAAAGCCATTCAGCAGTTGGCAGCAATTGACTTCCATCGATTTTTCAATAAATCATTCTACTTTTGTGTTTTTCTCCAAAGCGTCTATTAATTGGATTCCATCATTGAATCTGTCTTCTTTCTATGGTACTTACTTTAGGCCAAAAACACCCACTCAGGGGTAAAAGTTTTTTCCGCTATTCCCTTTGGAGTACTGCTTTGTCTTTATATGTACAAGATTTCCTGTGAGCTTCAACAGTTATCATTTCTAAGATTGGAAGAGCCTTCGTCTCTCTACTAGACTGAGCGGATCTTTATCCGCTGCATAGTAACCTCTTATGGTTTCATATTTTAATTCTCTTCTTTAGATCATTAGGTGTAATGGAATGTGTGGATGACCTTGGAGGACGAGGTGAAGATATATTGGCTAAGAAACAACCAGAAGAGAGAGGCAGGAGCCCCCTCTGGTTTAACAGCCAGAGGAAAGACCTTAGGAAGGACCCACTCTAATGGATTAGGAGGCTAAAATGGAAGCAAGAAATTTGAACCCCCAGACTTGCAAAATTCTTTTAATGCAGCCTTACTTTACAGTGAAATAGAATTAGCTCACATCTAATCATGTTTCTTGTATGGTTTACCTGGAAGGGCTGATACTTGGTCTCATTGTGCTGTACTCCCAACAAAGATCTTTGTAAAGGAATTTAGAGCTAATCTTGGAGAGGATATGAGAAAATCATTGTGAGGAAGGAAGGAAGGGAGGGAGGGAGGGAGGAAGGAAGGACTTGTTCCATCTTTTATGTTGTTTGATTATTCTTTGCCTTCCATTACTACAGGTATATATTATAAGAATGGGAGGACTGGAAGCAACCAAAAGACTAACAATTTGAGATATCTAGTTGCTACTTTGTTAGCCAGAAGGAAAAAATGATTCAGAAGAGATCATGCTTCCTCCTAGCACTTAGCACTTAGACTTATATACTGCTTCACAGTGCTTTAGAGCCCTCTCTAAGCGGTTTACAGAGTCAGCATATTGCTCCCCAACAATCTGGGACCTCATTTTACTGACCTCGGAAGAATGGAAGGCTGAGTCAATTTTGAGCCAGTAAGAATAGAACAGCCAAACTGCAGACAGCCAGCAGTCAGCAGAAGTAGCCTGCAGTACTGCTTTCTAACCACTGCACCACCAGGACTGCATAATATTTTCTCCAAGTTCCTCCTTAATAACTCCTTCCTTCCTTCCTTCCTTCCTTCCTTCCTTCCTTCCTTCCTTCCTTCCTTCCTTCCTTCCTTCCTTCCTTCCTTCCTTCCTCACAATGGCTCATATCTTCTCCAAGATCAGCTCTAAATTCCTTTACAAAGTATACTGAAAAAGGAAAGCTGCTGTTCATTCTAGGTAGTGGAACAGATGGGGTTCTGAGGCAGGTCTCTCTGTGACAGATTATGGACTGATTCCTTCCCACTTGATTGTGAAACAGACTCAGACAGCGAAAGTAGCTCTTTATGCTTTGCTTGTTAACTTTAAGCTGGCCTTTGATCCTATTTCCAGAGAATTTATCTCAAAGAAATGAAAGCTTCTTCCACTGATAGATACCGGTAGTTACTCATGCTAGTACATGTACTATATAAAGATACCAGTTAGAGAATGAGATGTACTACAGCCAGGCATCTCTCAGACATAACAATAACCAGCAAGTAGTTAAATAAAGGTGAATTCTGATACCATTACTCTTTAATTACTACATCAATACAATGACTAGAAACAGGAGATTTTCGTCCCATCAAACTGGACAAAATACTTGTATCTATACTGCTTTATGCAAACAATGCAGTCCTATCAAAAATGCCAATAGGACTCAAAGGGGCCATGGAAACTTTGGTCCATTTCTGTAAAAAAATGTAATTACTGACCAATAATGAAAAAAACAAAGGGCATGCATTTTGTAATTTTTTTAAAAAAAATGCATTGCACTCTTGAAGGACATAATATAGGTTTCCAGCTTCTAAATACTTGGGCTTTGTGTTGCACTACTCTGCAAAGCATCACATGGAGACTCTTCAGGTTGCTTTTCATGGCTACAGGAGTTGAGCAGCAACTCTTTCTTTCTTTCTTTCTTTCTTTCTTTCTTTCTTCTTCTTCTTCTTCTTCTTCTTCTTCTTCTTCTTCTTCTTCTTCTTCTTCTTCTTCTTCTTCTTCTTCTTCTTCTTCTTCTTCTTCTTCTCCTTCTCCTTCTCCTTCTCCTTCTCCTTCTCCTTCTCCAGAAATGCCCAATATATACCAGCTTTCCTCAATCTTTTTGAATCCTTTGAATTATGAACCTAGAGATGGTTACTTAGGGTACCAGGGACTGCTTGTAGACTCGGTCAATATAAAAAAATAAATGGACAAAATAAAAACTGCTTGCTTTAGGCAATTACTAATTAACCAAAACTCCTGTTCTTTAAGCACGTGATACAAACATGCTATGAACTAGGAAAAATTATAATGCTTAGCCAGGACATATGGAAAGAGACTAGGAAAGATAAACATATATGGATGAGATCAGATGGATTATTGGAATGTTCTTGGTAGATTTAAAAGATATATTAAAGGTCAAGAGGACCAAAAATATCAGAATCAGAATAGAGCTGGAAGGAACCTTGGAGGTCTTCTAGTCCAACCCCCTGTTCAAGTAGGAGACCCTATACCATTTCAGACAAGTGACTGTCCAGTCTCTTCTGAAAAACCTCTAGTGATGGAGCACCTGCAACTTTTGAAGGCAAGCTGTTCCACTGGCTAATTGTCCTCACTGTTAGGAAGTTTCTCCTTTATTCGAGGTTGCTTCTCTCCTTGGTCAGTTTCTATCCATTGTTGGAAACTAATATAGAGACATGTAATTATGTCTATACAGGTACCAGAAGCTGAGCACAATTAACTTCTTCCATTTAGCTTTAGTAATCTGCACTAATTCTATCATTCATAAAAGCTTCCACTTATTTCCAAATAACATAACAGTCAAAATCCAAAGGCAGAGAAATCTGCGTAAAATTGTTAACTAATTGTTATATTACTTATAGTGACAAAGGACACTGTGTTAGTTACACAAAGCACATTCAGGTTTTCCCCCAAGCTACGGTATATATCTGTAACATAGTAACTACTTATATGGACTTGTAGAAAAGTGCTTTATATAAGAAGTGCATGATTGGACATCCCTATAGAACACATCATATTATTCATTCATCTGGTCTATTTGATCTGTCAGAACAAACATATTTACAAGGATTGCTTAATATTAAGCAAGAGTTAACTAAACAAGTGAAAAGCAAGATAATTAACTTTTATTCTATTGAAAAGAGGCATAAAATCTGGACCTGAAAAGAATTCTCATGGCTGATGTTTATTTTAGTACCAAAGAGCAGATAAAAAGTTCTGGGAAGAAAGGGGATGATTATAAGGAACAAGGATGGCATGTATGAATTAATTAAATGTGTATACTGTGTGCTGCCTTGAGGCAAACTGTTTGCTCTATTTATAGCTGAAGGGCATGGGGAGCTTGCATATTTTGAAAAGATAGAGCAAAAGAAGGGGAATTCAGGCAGTGACTCCAGAGTTTGCCTGGAGAAGGGTCAAAGTTCATTCATAAAGAGTCAGATGAGTTGACTCCGTGGGCACCATCTTCTAAAGAAATGTGTTTCTGCAGTGGGAACACACTAATTAGCAGAAATAATTAAGTAAGCACATTTAGGCATTTGTTAAAACTTTTAGTTGGTTTGATCGTGTAATTTTGCTTGGAAGTAAAATTTAAAAAAATAAAATATGGATTACAAGCAAGTTGCTTTATTTATTTATATATTTTATCTCCTGTCTTTTTGTCCACACAGCTGAAATAAAAATAAAATGGCACGGAAAACTGAAACTGATGGTATTTTTAAGAAGGCATCTACCCTTGACTCAAATACATTACTTAAGATGTCTAGCTAAGAGGAAAAAATAAACCAAATCAGCCTAGAGAAAGTCTTGTGAAAATGTTTTGGAGTGCATTATCAACTAATAAAACAGAGGTATATTCATGGACTTTAATTCTTGCTTCATCAATATGATTCATTAAGAAATATTATTTTACAATGATAGCTGATATAGCCTTACCTTCAAGCTTAATATAACGAACATTAAAACTTAAATTTTCTCATATAGACACTTATTCCAGATCCTTTTTATTTGCAGATGAGCATTGCACCCAAGTCATCACCTCATCTGAATATCCTCTGATTCTTGATAGAGATCTGATTTATCTTTCTTGATACTTTCAGGTACTTTCTCTTAAGAAACCATATGCATCAATTATCTTCTGGAGGCAGAAATGTGGTCAAAAGCATTAAGTGAATATATATTAGAATGACAGGCTGAAATACTAGCTTCTGGGCAGTGTTATTAATTATAGCTTGAAAAAAGATTCCAATTAAATGGAATAGGCAAGGTAAGTGACTTGGTTCATTGAAGACCTTGGTTCGGATCAAGTCAAGTGGCCTATTAAACAAGAATCTGTCACTGCCTTTAGGTGCTGAACGCTCAAGTGAAATAGCCCTTACGTTTGATTCTTAACCCAAATATGAATAATTTCCATTCATTAAGAGCTGAGAGCATCAGGAGGGGAGAAATATCGGAAAGTAAGCCTCAAGATTAATTATACATCTTTCCCCTTCAGACTAGGTCAACATTACATTTTGGTTTAGCTGGAGCTATAGAAAATGTATCTTGTTAAAGGAAGTGCAAAAGAATATTGATTCTCTCCTATTACTACAGCTACTCCTGGCCTGCAGAAGAATTGAAGGAATTAATGAAGCAGAGGACAGGACATTTCACAAGCTAAACAGGCAGCAGTTGAGAAGACACATACTTTGTGTAACGTGTTGTTCCAGCTGCCCTACTGTGATCCAGTTCACTTGAGCAAAAAAGAAAAAAAACCCGAGAACAGCAAAAACTTAGATGGTCACAGTATATAGAGATCAAATGAATTTTCATGAGGTTTTTCTACAGTACTAGCTTGGTTGTGAGAAATGGTGAAAATGGGGCTTGCTTATGTCACAATAAAGATCTAAGATAGATATCACAAAGATTTTCGGAAACAGTTTGGACCGCTTCTCTCGCTCTTGATCCTTATGGGGAAATAGTAATATCATCTTGTGTAACATAGATATTGCAAAAGAAATTATAACAGCTACTGATCTTTAACCAGAACAAAAAACTGCAAGATAAACCAATCAGATACAGAAGACATGTCAAATTAGCTAATTAGTTGTTTTTTAAAAAAATGAGAAGCTTGTAACCAACAAGAACCTCTATGCAAGGTGTATTTCTTTGATAAAAGATAGTACAGTCCCGATTATGTTACCTTCTAATGCAGGTGTCTTCAAACTTTGCCCTTTTATGACTTGTGGACTTCAACTCCCAGAATTCCTCAGCCAGCGGGATTTGAAGTCCACAAGTCATAAAAGGGCAAAGTTTGAAGATCCCTGTTCTAATGCAATGAATCTCCTCCAGATACCGTGGACTACAGTGGCCGTAACTGATTATCATTGGCCATATTAACTAGAACTATTAATGTTGTCCAAAATAACTGGAAGACATTAATTTACCTATTCTTCTTTCCGCACATTTAAGAGCACTCCATCTCCTTTGTTGTATAAAGGAAACAGTTCCAAGGAAGGCAGGAAGGCAAGCAGACTAAGATAACCATTCTTAACCATTATTTCTTCGCTTCAAAATCCATTAGCATAAGTAATTCCTCCTCCTCTACCAACAATATTCAAAATTCAAATTCATGTCTTAGAGAGTACCTTATAGCAAATCAATGGTGGGTGAGAAAGAATTTAGTGCTTCTTCCCCAGTGCTTCTCATTTATAAATCAGGAGGAGAGCCTAGGAGGTATAAAAGATATATTGTAGCTGCTGATTGAGCCCCTGCATATAATTCAATTTAAGTTTTAAGCCTAATTTATCTTCAGATGGCTTTAATGAAACAAAACCTGTGATTAACTCTGCCACAATGAAATCCAGGGAACTGGCAAATGATCGTTCCAGCAGACTGGTACACAAAATCTGCTTTCAAGAAGTACTGTTTTCAAATAGCAATAGCATTAGCACTTAAGATTTATATACTACTTCATAGTGCTTTACAGCACTCTCTAAGTGGTTTACAGAGTCAGCATATTGCCCCCAACAACCTGTGTCCTCATTTTACCAACCTCGGAAGGATGGAAAGCTGAATCAGCCTTGAACTGGTCAGGATCGAACTCCTGGCATGAGCAGAGTTAGCCTGCAATAATGCCTTCTAATCACTGCGCCGCCACGTCTCCTCCAAATATGTGGAGAATAGTTCCAGTTGCATGTGAATTTGGTTTTAAAATATTATTTGAAATTTGGAAATAAATTGTCATCGGCAGTTCATAGGGGTTTGAATTTGTAGTTAACATAGGAACAATATTATTTAAGATATTCACAAATATATAGCATGTTTGTATATTATTTAGAAACATACTGTATATCCAAGTGTATTTAAATTAGTACAAGTCAATCAAAAGTATATAGACTGATTTAGTGCTGTCTTCAGCAGCCTTGCTATTAAGTTTTAAGTGAGTGTTTGTCTTGATTTTCCAAAAATGCAACTCTCCCTCTCATGCTGAAGAGGGCCCAGACTTCATTAATGACTATTCAAGATCTAAATCATAGCCAGAAAGTCTAGTAGTAGAGTATTCATATTTCCTTCTGATATGTTTCAAAGAAATAATATAAATTTGGGGGATTGTCACTTCTTTGTCTTTTGTACAGTCATCATATTACTTTACTCACTGCAAATGAAAATACAATATCTCCTATTTTTGCTTGAGAGAAAAGCTGAGAAGAATTATAGGAATTTATTTACCATGGAAGCAGTAACATGAATAACAGAGGACTTAACTTTCCCTGACATTAATGCTAGGAATATACAATAATATATTGTTATTTAAAAAGAAAGGTGTGAAAAAAAGCACTAATAACTTTGCAGTGAAATTTCATACTTGACATTCGCTATACAAGAAGCACCTAGTCAATCTTGAAAATCTAAGCAGGGCCACACAACACATAACAGTAACCACATAACAGTATCTGGTTAGTAGTCAGATGAAAAATCACGAAAAAAATGAGCAGGACTGTAGAGTAGATCAGTATGTTAGAATTAAAAGAAAAATCTAGAAGGCAGACTTTGATAGATTTTGCATGTATTTACATAATTTGCATAATGATATCATTACACAAATAATGTAAATTATATAATCTCCATCATTTGTATATATGCAAATTACATCATTTTTGTGTCAACTGACTGACATCCTTTGTGGAACTGCTCAAAGGATGCAAATTGACATAAATGATGTCATCAGGCAAATGAGGTCAATTGACACAAATGACATAATTAACATCATTTGGGTAATGTCACTGTTCAAATAACCTAAATCTCTGTGATGATGAGTGTTCAATTTTGACAGCTTGTCATAAATAACCTCCTCGCCATGCACATGTATACATAACCCGAACTAGACTGTTGTTTCTCTATGTCATATAATATATGTGAGTATATGCATAATTCTGCATTTATTTATTTATTTATTTATGTCATATTTATGTAGTGTATATCAGAGGTGGTGAGCCTTCGAGAGCTGAATGCAATGAAATTTCATTTTAATGTATGCCGATTAGTGTACATTCAAAGTGACAATAAAGTTATTATTCTATATTGTTCTATTCTATTCTTACTCTCCCCCATCAGTACATTAAAACAGCATTTTGGTTGTGTTACCCCATGCTTCAGGAACAATTTTTTTTGGGGGGGGGCGGGAATGGGCATACAGATAGATTTAGTGAAACTATTTCTGAATTAGTTTAATCAGTTTAAGTAGAACTTTATCCATTGTCGCCCTTTCATTTGAGTTAAATGTCAAGTCTGGTACTGATTTGTCAGAGCAGAGCCTGTAGTCTAATCCACATAATCCCCATTCTCTAAAGTTGTGCAAAGCGCTTTCCTCTTGCTATCTGAGTGAACTTAACTTTTACCCAAATATTAACAAGCAGGGGGTTAGCTGGATCAATGGCATTCTCTTTTAGAAATTAAGCATTTCACTGAAATAACTATACGTTTCACAAAAATATTTGAATTGCATTTGGTTGTTATAATTATGTATTAGTCCTGTCTCTCTTTTTGCATTTTCCTTTGCAAACATGTCAATTTCAACCCCTAAACTTCATAAATTGCAACTGAAGGCATGAATATATGTATTACTTTTGAAAAAAAATGGAATCTAAATTGACAATCAATCAGAGGCTTCCTACACAATTTGACTAAGTCAAAGTGGTTTCTTTCTTCTGGACTCATATAATTAACCTTCAATTCATACACAAACACATAGTTGGATTTCTTACAGTTGAACTGTTAAAATTTACATAAAGGGAGCCAGGGATCCAATCTGCATGATTGCAGTATTAAAAATTCAGTCATAATAACAGTATCTTGTTAAAGTGAATTAGTATCTAAAGACAAATTATGAAACATAACTGATGATGCTATTCTTGTAGTATAGGGAAGAATGGAAAGGGGATGAATAGAACATTAAATCTGAAGCGGGAAATTCCTAATCCATGGAAGAAATGGATGAAAACTCTAGCTGAATGAGAGCAATAAAACTAGATGTTTACAAAACAGAATACAGCTATAATCACTTGCATGAGATGGACAGTTATAGAACTCAAATAAATAAATATAGTACTGAACCCCAGGACCATGACAATAACCTTTAAATATATTCATTAATTATATCTCTTCTTGGCTTTATTTTTTATTTCAATTTCATTCCATTCAATTTCATATCAATAAACCTATTCCTTTTTATTCTTTGATAATATTGCTTTATATTTTTTAATATGTTGTTAACTGTCCAGAGTCATATTTGGCTACATGTAATTGATTGAGAAAGAAAGAAAGAAAGAAAGAAAGAAAGAAAGAAAGAAAGAAAGAAAGAAAGAAAGAAAGAAAGAAAGAAAGAAAGAAAAAGAAAGAAAGAAAGAAAGAAAGAAGTCTGGGAAGTGATTATATTAACTATATTGATGTTTATTTACATTTCATGGTAAACAAATATTTTATTTGTCCTGACATTTAAATATAAACACACACACACATACACACACACATTGAAATGTGGCCCCTGAAATACTACTCAAAGAGCAAATCTTTAGACACTGAAAAAAGCACTCCTGAATTAAACTAAAGACCACAGGTAGCCCTAGAACCATAGTTTGTCCTTCTCTTAAAAAAGGAAAAACAGTGGTTATTTGAATAAAAGAAGCATTTTAGTTGTTTGTAGAGAGCTAGTTAAACAATCCAGTGGAATCCTGAAGTGATTGAACTGTGTATTGGGTCAGATTACAGATTACTTTCACTTGAGGAAATACAAGGTAAGAAGAAAAGCCAAAAACTGTTCCATTCATTATCAGTTCTAAAGCTAATAATTGTCCGGAGAAGGTGGACCTGAAAAGATTAACACTAGGTCTCAATTTTTACTTCACTGAAACATCTCTCCCTAAGATAAGGAAAGAGAGGTTGCTACTGCATAAACATCAGAGGAATAAGTAAGGGTGCTGACAGTTAAGGACAGGATAGTCTGAAACCTTTATCAGATTTAGACATGCTGTCTCCTTTGAGAGTCAAACACCGGTGACAACTAATAAAGGAAAAGGACAGAAAAAGGTACTCAAAATATTGATGGATGAGGAGAGACAGGAAGGCTTGAGGGGAAATTAAATAACTCTACCTAATGTGCCTGCTCTGAACTTTCTTGTTTCAGTTTTAACTATTTTCTTTATAAGTGCATAAAACAGTAGATAGATAGGCCAAGACAAAGTTTTAGTTCTGCTTCTTTACACACCAGTGATAACTCAGTTGTTCTTTTTGATATTTATCTTACTAAAACCTGCTTCTTTGTCATAAATATCTTATCTGTAGCAAAATACAGAATTTGGACATATCACAAGCTTTCCTATTAACATTGGCACTGAAGGCAAATTTGATGTATCAATGTACTGAATTAACTGTGATTAGTAACAATATTTTTTATTCTAGAAATAGTCATCACAGGGAATTGCAAACAGCTTTTAAGAATGGAAGGAAAGGAGCTTCTTTTACAATAGATCTTTTCCTCCAAACCTTCCAGTTACCATTTTAGATGTAGGTTCTATTCATTGGAGTTGAGCAGCTGTAACAAATGTGAATAAATAAAAATATAGAAAGGGGAATTAGTTATCTTCCATATACACACTTCTCATGGACAGAGAAGTCCTCTGTCTTCTCTTTAATTAATGTCAAGTGACCCTGAGCAATAATGGATCCCTAGTGCTAATTCATTCATTTCATTTCATTATTTCATTACATTACATTTCAATTTGTTTGCTTGTTTGTTTGTTCATCATTGTTTTTCTATGCCTGTCCACCTTAGTCAATACTCTGGGTGGCTTACAATTCAAAAAATATATTACAATTAAAAACACTAAAAACTTTTTAAAACAGTAAAACAATAAAAACACTAAAACATCCAGACTAATGCCACGAAGAATATTCTAGGTAAAAGCAGTGGATTTTCTCAAGAAAGAGCAACTTAGAGAAAAATAGTTATTCCACTGTGATTATATTGCCAGAAGATATTTTAGTACAGATTTGACTTTTAACTGACCAAAGAAGGAAAATAAAGGACCCCTGGTCATAAATCAAGTCTGAAGAGTCTCAGACACAGATTCTCAGCAATGAATTCCATTGAAGCATCAGAAGCAGTGCCTTGTTATTCCAAAATGGGACTTTCAGTCTAGCATTCCCATCCTATGCAACAAGATGCCAATGCCTTCTAACTCAGAGAAGTGATCCTCAGAAAAACCAGAAATAGTGGGGGAAAGGCCTGCCTATTAAGTATGCTAGAGAGGCCTGAATTTCCCAAAAGATTTTCCTGGCTTGCCTACAAAACCTGTCTTGCTTCAGGTCAGCCCTGAGGTACTGCAATTTGTATTCTAGCTGCATGGCTGCTCTCCATGGTCCTGAAAGCTAACCCAATGATGTTTGCAGTATGGCTTCCCTTCAGTTTTATTCCAAACAAGATTCCAGTGTGATGTCTGCTGTTGTCAGCACTCTTCTCTGGGTTGTCAACTCCACTGTCCCAAAATCTATTTTAAAAGTTATAGCTAAGGTTATTTAGGATAGAGTATAACCTCTTTCTCTGGAGGAGAAGGAATGCAGCTCACAAGTCACCAAAGAAGGCCAATTAATCTCCGTTAATTTTAATCATTTTACCATTATCTTTTTTTTATCATTGCTTCAACAGTGAGATGGCCAGAATATAAATTTAATAATTAATTAATTAATTATTCTAATACAACTCATCAATTAGGGAAAGAAGACCTCTAATTCTACCTGTTAGTATTCCAACTGCGTAACAAAAAAATAATCATAGTGAAAAAGAACTGAGTTCATAGAAAAAGATTGAGACTCTCAGCAGTAGCAGAGATTCAAGGCAAGGGAACTCTTAAGAACATAAGGAGCAGTAAATATGTCTCTGTTGGAGAAATAGACAGAATTGATTATGGAAAACACAGTATGACACAAAGCTAAAGGAAACATTTCCTAGACAAGGCTTAGGAAATATCAGCAACTCTTTGCCCTAAGAAGGTTTTACTAAGCAATGGTCAGGCTCATTAATTTTGCTTCCTACTATCTGGATACTGCTTTTAAGAGCTACAGAGAGAGAGAGGAGAAATTGATGGAGCCTACTGGTGTGTGGAAAGTTCAATGTCACTCTCTACAGCTATCACTGCAACATTATTTCCAACAAGGCAAACAACCTCTGCTGCAGTGTGAATATAGGCACATATTACTTCACTTTAATGACACGCAACTTTGGAAAAAAGTGTTCCCACATCTGCTCTACCTTCTAATTATAAAACATAAGATGAATATAATGCACAATAGTACCATAAACAGTGAGGATGATCCATGATTTTTATGCATGGTACAAGCTCCTTATTTAACACATAAGGCATCTGCTAAAGTTCTCCCAGGTCCTCTTTCAGACATTTGGTTAGCAATCCTGCTCTGTTGATATGAGGTAGATGATGTATTTGTTCTGTCCCAAGTCTCCCAAGTGTATAGTTACAAAACTTTAGAGCTGGGGATATGAGGAAAAGGCCAGCTAAGCAAACATAGCTGACAAGCACTATATTCAACTAAGGATAACATATAGTCTCACATTGTGAGCCGTAGTGGTGCAGTGGTTAGAATGCAATATTGCAGGCTCACTGCTCACTGCCAGCAGTTCAATCCTGACTGGCTCAAGGTTGACTCAGCCATCCATTCTTTCAAGGTTGGTAAAATGAGGACCCAGATTGTTGGGGGCAATACTGATGTTTAAACCAATCAGAGTGCTATGAAGCAGTATATAAATAAAGTGCTATTGCTATATTCATCCAGTGTTCTCAGTACTGACTGTGTTTATAAATATATAAATATATTATCCCCAAACCGTCAGAGGTAACTATACCTATAGACATCAGTATCATACAGCAAGCAAAAACTAAAAAAACAATTCACATAAGAAGTTGGAGCCAGGTAGTTTTAGCTTGCCAGGTCAAATGCTACAAATGTTAAACCTAGACTTGTAAGGTTGCTTTCCTTTAGTATATTCTAAGGAACAAGTATTATTTGAGTCATACTCCTCTTCTGCACTATACATCTTCCATATGAGACTTCTACTCTCATCTCCCATGGGAAACAGAAGGAAGCTGAATTTCTGGATATAAAATGCTTCTTCTTCAGAACATCCTCTTCATAATCCTGATACTGCTGACTCTTAAAGAAAATCAAAATAGGTTTCCTATTCTTCAGAAGAAATTATAATCTCTGAAGGACGAGCTGGATGCTGTCAGAGACCTAATCAATTACAGTACAATATGTTATCATATAGCAAGAAATTCATAAAAGCACCAGAGAACATCATTATAGTGAGAATTTGCTATAAAGTTAAAAAAAAAACCTCATTCCTTTTAAAATTCTATTAATCCAGAGGGTAATCAACTCTACTGCAGTCAAAAACACAAGTATCAAATCATAAATCTGTACCTCAGAGGAGTGTTTTAAAAACATTAGACTTTTGGAACATAATAAAACTGGTGTTTTGATTTGTCTTTTTTCAGTTCCCTGGTCCTACTGCCACAAATACTATGCAATTATCAAAGCTTGCAAACGAAGTTCTCAGGATTTTAACAGGGTATCCAAGGTTATACGAGATATATCACTGGAAAAGTCTCAATTCAGCACAATAGTAGCAGTAAGGAAAACATCTTCTCCAATGCAATGCGATGATTCCAAAAGATCACATTCTAAATAAAAGGGGCACAGCAAATTAGGAGCAAAGGCAAAGTAAGTTCATATGAAGGTGTTCAAAATATAGGCGGGAGGAGGGAGGAGGGAGGGGAGGGGGGAGGGGGAGAGATTGCAGTCTATTTGTAAACAGAATCTTACTGATGGAAGGAAATAGATCCAACTTAGATGTCTATGGAGATTCTCAGTCATTCAGGTCATAGTTATCCCAAAGGTACTTTTTCACGAGGCAACTGGACTTTCTTGTTTTTCTTTCAAGATGTTTCGTTTTTCATCCAAGAAATTACTTCAGCTCTTCATTTAAGAAGCTAAAGAAGCTTCTTAGATGAGACGCGAACTGTCTTCAAAGAAAAACAAAGTCCAGTTGCCTCGTGAAAAAGCACCTTTGGGAGACCCAGCCTAGGTATTCATAATTACAATCATACAAATTGTCTTCACAATTGTCTTGGAAAATAATTTATTGCTTATGCAACTCTGAATATATCCAAAGATCAAGCATCTGGGGAAACAAAATGAAAACTTCTCTAAATTAGCTCTAAATTTAGTGCAATGTTGTGTCAGGGAATATCTATAATGTTATTACTACTGATGAATTTTCAAATTTCAGTCCAGACTGAAATAGCAGCTGAAACCTGGCTAGTTTCAAATAAGAATGCTGCACAGAGAAAAGATTGCTAGTTCTCCTGAAGTTAAAAGCTGATGTAACCTATTAAAAGGACTAGGGATGATATGATAGCAGTATTCCAATATTTGAGAGGTTGCCACAAAGAGGAGGGGATCAACTTATTTTCCAAATCACCAGAAGGCAAGACAAGAAACAAAGGATGGAAACTAATCAAGGAGAGAAACAACCTTGAATTAAGGAGAAACTTCCTAAGAGTGAGAACAATTAACCAGTGGAACAGCTTGCCTTCAGAAGTTGTGGGAGCTCCATCACTGGAGGTTTTTAAAAACAGACTGGACAGTCACTTGTCTGAAATGGTATAGGGTCTCCTGTTTGAGCAGGGAGCTGGACTAGAAGACCTCCAAGGTCCCTTCCAGCTCTATTCTGATTGATTGATTGATTGATTGATTGATTGATTGAAAATATAAGAAACACAAAGGAAAAATGTAAGATTACTAAGATGGACTCCCCAAGTAACAAATGTACATGGTGGGAAGCTTCAAAGAAGCTGACAGGTTGCTGCAAATTCTGTGTGGTTCTTTATTTTTACCAAAATCCCCAAATTTCTCCATCTTACGGGATGAAAATTTTTAAAAGTCTGAAAATAGAAAAGTAAAACTGACAGATTCATCTGTATGTTTTATCCAGGAATCAGAGCAAAGAACAGATAAAAATACACCATAGGCATATAGATATATTGTATATGGGGAAAAGCAATAGGAAAAAATATAGAAAAAAGCGAACAACTCTGGGAAACACCTCTATTCAGGCTAAGATAGGTGAACTGCATTTGGAAGAGTCAAAGAGAAGACTTTTGTGCTGGGTAGGTAGAATTACAGGCGACATGTTGTCTTCTTAAGTATTTTGTGGGTGGGTGGGTGGGGGTGACTTCAAATCACTGTTGACATCTGGTGACTGCTTGCAGAACAGATTATCAGACCGAAGTCTTGTAATCCATTGAAAAGGCTTTGTCAGCATGAATTTTAAAAAGAAAAATCATGATAGGATAGGATAGGACAGGACAGGACAGGACAGGACAGGACAGGACAGGACAGGACAGGACAGGACAGGACAGGACAGGACAGGATAGGATAGGACAGGACAGGACAGGACAGAATAGGCTTATTTGGCCAAGTGTGATTAGACACACAAGGAATTTCTCTCCAGAACATATGATTTTCTATTCTAAAAATCATAATGGAGATCCTGGTTTTGCCAAAACTAGAAGGACAAAGGCATCATACCATCAAATAGATGTTTTCATTGCAAGCCTACCATTCCAGTTATAGTTACAAACAAATGCTAGTCATGGTTAAAAAAAGATACTATTGTGTGACTCTTCAGTGGAATTAGGATGAGCAGAATCTGAGCTGGTGGATCAATCTATACCTCAGAATACCTGCTTCAAATGCAGGTTGGATCTGGTACAAGCATGTCCTTTGCTTTTACACAGTAGCTCCTCTCCATACACAGCTAGGCTTATTCCTCCTACAAAATTAGATAACTAATTACCTCATGCCAACTAACCTCCTTGCCCCCTCCCCTCCAAATATAGTGGGACATGGCAATAAGCCCAATAGTTTTTCTAAAGGTTTTCATAAAATTAGGATCAGGTCCTTAAAAAACAATCAACTTGAAAATATGTCTTATTTTTGCAAATGCCACAGCAGCATTTTTCACAGGCAGTTGCTCATGCATTGAGTTTGCTTCAACAGACTATCCGTTAACAAAATTTGGGAAAATATGAATAAAGGATGTCCCGTTTATACCAAGCAGTATTTACACTGGCATAGGTAATTAGATTGCTATTTTAAGAACTCTTTCTGGAGCAAGTTATTATTTATTTAACTGATATGCTTATCAATCACATATCAGAGAGGTTTGCAGTAAAAAAAGGCAGCTAGGAAAAGCAATATGTTAAAACAATATCTGTAAAAAAGAAAAGAATGATATTCATTGATAGGGGAAAGCAAAAGAAAAAAAAAGTGAGCCATTCAACATATTCCTAACAAAGGTTTTCACAGGGCATCTAAATAATGAAATGTAGGGACTTCATGATTTTCAGAGGGAAGGGCACTGCAGCTCCCACCATAGAGAAGGCCTCCCATGAGTAACTGCAAAATGATGCCTTGCCAATCTTGATAGATGCAGCAGGACCCACCCCAATGTTCTTAGGGAATGACTAGGTGGATAACTATGGTCTGCCAAGCATCCTTGCCCCAAACTGTTTTAGCTCTTGTTTTAATTTAATATTTTTTTGCTTATCTATAAGAAAAAAAAGGAAAACAATAACTGAGTAGAATAATAAACAATAAAAACAAACCAAAATAAGAGAAAATAATCATACTTTTTTTAAAAAAAAAGAAGAAACAAAATAAAAATCTAAAGTTAGTATATATTACATGTATTGTAGCATCACCTTCTTGCATAAATTAAACCTTGACTGAACAGAATCTTTACAGCAGGGTACTATCAATCAAATTATGACAAGAACCTCCAGCTTGCTTTTTATAGGGAGTTCATTAAGGCAGTCATTTTAAAAGTTTGGAATCTCTTTTTTTGGAGCTTTCTGGGCCTTCTGCAACCCAGACTGAGCTGCTATTTACTAAGGAAGCCATTAATGAATTCTCCCACCTGTTGGTTGTTTATGTCCTCCCATTTCTTTCTCAACTTCCTTGCAATCTCTCACACTGCAACCAAATCTAGGCTATTCCAATCCCATTCACTCTACATCTTCATAGCTTTCTGTCCACACAAACGATTTCCTGCTTCCCCCATGTTGGTACACTGATCATAAATTATCTTTTGTTCTTTATTTTCTCTTTTCTAAAGATTTTACCTTTTTTTTTTCTAACCAAGCTTTCTTAAGTCTTCTCCTTCCTCTTAGCCAATTTATTACTTTTTCATAAAGAGGCACATGCTGGATTGGAGACTCTTGTCCAAAGGATAACATGCGTTCCTGTGTTCCAATGTGAGTTCTGCTCACTTCTTATGTGTGTGCAGATAAGAAAACCCATGTTCAAAGAAAGGGGAATTTTCAGAGGAAGAAATGTCAGACTGAAGTTGGCGCCACAAAAAGAAGACTTTCTCTGCAAAGAATAAACAGTCAGTGAGTAGACTTACTCTTTGGAGCCTCTCCAGATAAGGCGAGGACAAGAGATCAATTACAAGAGCTCCGAACAGTTGCTGCTTTGCATGAAGGCAAGACGGTAGTCCCTGACAGATTTTGAGCACTGCAAGGTGATGGGAATAGCTATCTTGCTTGCAACCAAGGTCTATGCCAGGGGTCCTCAAACTTGGCCCTTTTATGACTTGTGGACTTCAACTCCCAGAATTCCTCAGCCAGCATGCCTGGCTGAGGAATTCTGGAAGTTGAAGTCCACAAGTCATAAAAGGGCCAAGTTTGAAGATCCCTGATCTATGCCTTTTACACTTAGTTCACAAACTTGCTTTTCTAATCATGTTCAGAAATTGTTTGTTAACTACTTTTAAGCTATTAGAGTCCTTCCGTCTGAGTTTGAAAATGCCAGGTGAGTTTTCCTTCAATCCTTAATGAAAGAAAAATTCAACCATACGTTTAATTTTTTTTAAAAAAAAATTGAGTTAACAGCAAAAAAGCTAAGTAAGATTATGACCTTAGAAAATTATAAACAAATTAATGGTCCAGATAAATTTGGAAGGTTTTGGAATTAATTATAAAGAATCCTTTCCATAAAAAAATAGTTTAGATTTTGAATTTTCTAAATCAACAAATGTATAATATATTTTTTGCATATTCATACATTTCTCAGTGACTTGCTTCAATCTGGTCCATTCCCAGCATAGAGTGGACTTCCCAAATTTTGCTCATTATTTCTCACTCAGAAATCTGCAACTGCAGCTTTGCCAGTTTACAGCAGTTTCATTTTTTAAATTTCAATTTCCTTAATTTTTCATTGAATACTAAACTTAATAGCATTAATTTCCATTCTATTGTTTAGGATATTCCCACAATCATCTGTAGAACATTCCTTCCAATATTTAAAATCTTTTTCTTTATATACACATTATGCACTAACTTTCTCTCATGCTCATCTTTGCAACATTCTTTCATGTATATTTTTACAATTTCTTTCTAAGGTGCATTTTTTCCTTACAATCTTTCACTTCATCATTCAATGAAGCATCCTTTTTCCTATTTTTGCATTAGCATCATTGCACAAAATAATTATTTAAACTCAATTCCAGGCAGCTTCTCTATGTTCTTTCCTCATTCCATTAATTTAATTGGGAGATTAATACTAACCTTTATTTATATAACATTTAGATTTTCTTTTCCTGCAAATGTTCTACTTTCACTCTCATTTCCCCCCCTTTTTCTTTTCTTCCTTGTCCGTTTGTTTCCCACCATCTGCTTCTGACATTACCCAAAAAATAGTCTAATCTCACATTCAAAACCTTTCATCACCTCCATTTCCTTTACTAATTCTCTTAATCTGTCATCATAAACAACCAAATCAGTCGTGCTTTTAGATTTAGATTTATTCTTTCCCATCTGTACATATAGTAGATAAGAGACTTTTTCCTAAGCAAATGCACAATAATCAATCTCTATTTTTTTTTCATTCTTGGTCTCTGACTGACCCAGTCACTTATTCTGCATTCTTATGTCTCATTCCTACCTATTCATACTTGTCACTTAATACCGTGGTGATAAAATGGCACCTTGTAGTTACCCTGTACCTTAGCTGGCACAACCCAAGGGAGTAGTTGCCCAATACATTTCTTCCCTCCTGCTACTAGGAGCAGCAGAACTATTATAACCAAAGTCTCACAGAGAGTCCAGAAACAACAATCTGGCCAATAGTATTAAATGAGAAATCAAGCAAGATTAACAGAGGGAGGCCCTCCTCTCCTCCTTTCTGCAGGAGACATGGCTGATTCCAGTCCTAATCCAAATATGGTAGGGAATACATTACTGGTGTCCACAGACAATACCACATGATGTTTCATTAAAATATCAGTGGTTGTTGTGTTAACAAAAACATACTTAGAAATCACTGTTCCTTTCAGGAAATATGAACATGTTTAGTATTTACTCTGATAATAGGATATTTGGGGCGCTCAATAATTTAGCCAACCATTTTAAGTATTTCTCCCTGGACATATTTTTTCAACCTTGTTTTTTACAGGGAACATAAAGCAATATTGTTAAGTGATACCTATTCTTGCTCTATATCCTCTCCTTCCATCCTACCTCCTCTTACAGTAAAAAAACATTTGGGCTCTAAAATTGCCAGCTTGAGAGGCAATTGCTCTGTTCCAATGACTCAGTTCACAGTGCCATCTACTGCTCCTGAATAAATTATATACAGGACAAAAACAATGAAGACTGAGAAATTTTTGAAAGCAGGTGAGATATGATTTTTTTTCACTCCCAGCCCTCAAATCTCTCATCTTAATTTTCAAGAATGAAATCAATTGTTTCACTAGGTCTTGAACTGGACATTTTGACCTGCTCATATTTTTCCAATATAAATAAAAATTCTTCCATAAATATCTCCTCAAGATAGACTTGTTGAAGTAAAGACAGGGGGAATGGATTCTCCTATGTTCACTTCTGTCTCCTCACGTTGGTCTTCAATACATAATGAAGAAAATTCCCTTAGTTCAATATTCTACTTTAGCTTCAAAATGTTTACATAGCTCTTGTGAAGTAAAGTATACCCCGAGTTTTGAGCTTACTTGAAGTGCTAGTATCACTAATCAGACCACACTTGGAATACTGAGTCCAGTTTTGGTCACCACGATACAAAAAAGATGCTATTCATACTTCATACAGATTCTAGAAAAGGTGTAGAAAAGAGCAACAAAGATGATTAAAGGACTGGAAGTTAAACCGTGTGATGAATGGTTGCAGGAACTGGGTACCTCTAGTCTAACAAAGGGAAGGACTAGGTATGACATGATAGCAGTCTTCCAATATTTGAGGGGCTGTCACTGTGAAAAGGGGATGGACCTATTTTCCCTTCCAATTCTTTATTCTGTAACATGATCATTCCAAATCTGCATATCTTTGAGAAATAACAAAATTCATTTGAAAACCCTTAGTTAGCCCATCAACACCACATATATTTCTCCTGTAGTTTGATTAGCCCAATGGAATCCATGATGAGATATAACGTTGCCATTCAACTAAAAGTAATTTAAAAAATTAAAAATGAGCCCACAGAGATGCAAAGGGCATGGTGCTTCTCTCATTTATTTAACTCTAAGAAGTGATTTCAAATAATTTAAGTGAGATGCCTTTCTAGCGCCACCAAGTGGTTATGTGAAGATGGACGCCACTGAATCCGCCCAAGAGAGAATCCTTTATCCACCCCATAGCCAGTAAGTTATTGGTTTTAGGATTAAACTACCCCCTACAGCTAAGCGCAGACTGGATTGCCTCATTTTTAGAGGCTTTTCCTGTCCCAGAGATTAAGGCGATTGACCCTGACATTTCAACACAAATCCTAATAAGGGCAGCAGACTGGCATGCCATCTTAAGTGACGCCCAAAAACAAAATCCCCCCAACAGTCTCCTATTTATTCCGCTTTCTCTAAATAGGAAAAAAATAATATAGCTGCACTGATTGATACACTGTGAGGTTTACATACTGTCCAATCTCACACTTATTTCTTATAGTTGGACAAAGGCCTACACATCACACACCACACTCTTCGATCAAACCCAAATCCCAGGTAAATAAGGAAGCTTACATTATTGGAAACAAGGTCAATGTTATCTAATTTATCTAATCTGATTTGACTTGGGATGAAGTGGTATCCTCCAAGAGATGGTAAGACAGCAGGTTTCTGGCAGTTAGAAAATCTGGGCCACATTTTTAAATATACAGACACCCATCATGCTGACCCAAAATTCTTGTTTCCTATTTGTCTGTTTAGGTAAATTTCAGTTAGAAGCAGAACCTTCCTTATAAGCAGAATATTTCCATATTGCAGAGATGTACTGCATAATATTTTTATATGAATTTTTGCATCACATCTTAGTTGTGGAGTAAGAAAGTACTCCACAAGAGTACTTTCCAAGTACTACTTTGGAAAATAAGGTTGAAACAATATTAACCAGTACTGCCAAATAGTGACTTCATTACGGCAAGCTTCCCAATTCAGCACCTTTTTGTAGATACAAATATGGAAGTAAACGACTCCTTTATTGTATTAATGGGAATGGATACTAAGCCTAGTCTCTACCCAGAAAAATAAAAAAGCTATAAATGAAGCTTATCAATCTTCCCCAATATTATTATTATTATTATTATTATTATTATTATTATTATTATTATTATTATTATTATTATTATTATTATTATTATTATTATTATTATTTTAGAAATTATATTGTAGAGTGACAAAATATTGAGGAACTATCTTTTTGGGTGCATTGATTGATGGACAGATAAACTGGTAGGTTATAATATACAAACTGGCTGGAAACTTCCAATTTTGATCCATTTACCAAAAAGCAAATGTTTCTTGTTTTGTTATTGTAATATACTTTGTAAGATTCTCCAAAGCACCAGAAGGCAGGACAAGAAGCAACAGATGGAAACTAATCAAAGAGAGAAGCAACCTAGAATTAAGGAGAAATTTCCTGACAGTTAGAAAAAATAATCAATGGAACAGCCTGCCTCCAGAAGCTGTGAATGCTCCAACACTGGAAGTTTTTAAGAAGAGACTAGACAGCCCATTTGTCTGAAATGTTATAGGGCAGTGGTGGTGAACCTATGGCACAGGTGCCAGAGACGGCACTCAGAGCCCTCTCTGTGGGCACACATGCCGTTGCCCCAGTCCTAGGCCTTCAGCTGGGTTTTATAAAACCTTTTCGCTTTAGGCGTCCGCCGCCATGTGCAAAAAAAAAAAAGGTTCAATCAGTCAATTTCAATTTCTTGCGGGAAAAAAAAGATCTTGCAAAGTTGGAATTGATTGATTGAACTTTTTAGTCCCACCCAGTCTGCCGTTACCACTGTAGCCACACCCACCCAATGGGCCACACCCAGCCAATTGGCCACACCCAGCCAATGGGCCACACCCACCCGGCACTCGACGATGCATAAGTGGGTTTTGGGTTGCAGTTTGGGCACTCAGTCTCTAAAAGGTTTGCCATCACTGGTACAGGGTTTCCTGCCTGAGCAGGGGGTTGGACTAGATGACCTCCAAAGTCCCTTCCAACTCTCTTATTCTGTTAGTTTCACTCAAAATATGTTCTCTAAATCAGGGGTCTTCAAACTTGGCCCCTTTATGACGCATGGACTTCAACTCCCAGAATTCCTCAGCCAGACATGCTGGCTGAGGAATTCTGGGAGTTGAAGTCCATGAGTCATAAAAGGGCCGAGTTTGAAAATCCCTGCTCTAAATACTTAATCTATTTCATCAGACTCAGAAACATGGTGCTACTAATCAGTGTCTACAACTCACACGTTTGCTGAAATTATATAATTAAGGGTGGTGTGTGTGTGTATGTGTGTGTGTGTATTCCTGGAAATCATAAAAATAGGAGTTTTATCCCCTATTTCACAATTTGTACTACTTAACATTTTATCAGTTCCATGTGGCTAATGTATATTGTATACAAACATACTAATGGAGTGAAATACTATTTGCTCAATCAACAGAAGTTAAAAGAGAGAGAAAGAGGGATGTAGGAATAAATTTACATTTTACACAATGATGCATTTTGAAAACAGCTTGGGCCTTTTATCTCTAATGTACCTCAGTGGTACTCAGCCCTTATTGGGGCAAAAGTAAGAGGTCCCTTATTGTCCTGACTTTCTTTCTTTGTGTTGTGTTTTTGCAGAATGGGAAACAGCAGTATAAATTATGGCCTGGGGTCAAGAAGACCAGAATTTTGAGGAAAGAGGATAACACTGGGTTTGCCATGCTGTTTCAGAGACATGGTAAATAACTAATGAATGGCGAGCAGTGATTGTTCACCCACCAGAACCCTGATGAAGACAGCAAGTGGCTCTGTACAAGATCAAGAGAAATGGCCCACAAAAACTTGGAAAAAGCCCCTTTTGCTTTCTTAAAGCTATTCAGTTCAACATACACTACAACAGGAGTCTTCAAACCTGGCCCTTTTATGACTTGTGGACTTCAACTCCCAGAATCCCTCAGCCAGCGTGCCTGGCTGAGGAATTCTGGGAGTTGAAGTCCACAAGTCATAAAAGGGCCAAGTTTGAAGACCCCTGCCCTACAGAGTAGCAACCATGCTTTGGCCATCAAATAAGCACTAAACAGATAAAGACTGCCAAACCTGCCTGACATCTTAAATAAATGTTGAGGTTTAGGATATCTTTTAAAATAAATTTAAAGGAAAAATAGTGAGATGGAAACAACCACATCAAACATACTCTAAGAATGGACCATTTTTTATTCGTTTTCAATCACTGTAGTCTATTGTCCTATGGGAACGTGCCTTGGAAAGAATACTTAACTCAAAAAGCAATGTGTTTTACAGCATGTAGAGCTGTTGTAAAAAAAAAAAGGTAGTACATTCTAATGTCCCTTAGGTAGGCAGAACAATCTCCTCAGTTTGTTGAATCCCAGCCATAACCTGTAAGGAACCACTCTGATGGAAATTTGGTATGCATTAATACACCACTACTAAGACAATACAATTGATATAAATTATATATTTCACATGATGTTTCAAGGTATAAGTAGCACTCAAAGTAAAACATGTCCATCCAATCTAGGATAAGTACCACTAGTAATTTCAAATATCAAAAGAATTATTGATACAATTATAGCTGACCCTACCCTTGTGGAAATTGACAGAATTTTAAATGGAAAAGCTTATAAGAGCAGTCTCCAGTGTGACACTCTAGTGGTGCCAATGTACCTGCAGATAGCTCCCAGAGTCTTTTCCCCCCTCCTCCTAACATTGCATTTTCTTTTTTTTTTAAATGAGAAAGTGGCATTTTACTAAATCTTATTTCCCAGCATCATCTCTGTCTCAAAGACTGCCTCTGGATCCCCAGTGAATTTTGTTAGCTTTCTTAGAACAATGGATAAAATGGAGCTAGCTAGTCACTTGTTTGGAAGTATGCCCACCTGCCCAGAAAAAGGAAAAAGCAAGGGAAGTAGAGGAGAAAGGGGGTTAGTGGGTTAGTCAACAACATCCCAGTAAATCATTGCTTTTAAATAACTATATTTCCCCTGACATTTGTGAGACAGTAAGACTATTACAACAGTCATTCAGGGAAAAACACCTATGGCATGTTCTCAAAATTCCAAATAGGTGCACTATAATAATAATAATAATAATAATAATAATAATAATAATAATAATAATAATAACAACAACAACAACAACAACAACAACAATAACAACAATAATAATAATAATAATAACAACAACAATAATAACAACAACAATAATAATAATAG
>NW_015387262.1:288454-303054 GCF_001527695.2 Protobothrops mucrosquamatus | reverse complement strand
GTCTCTTCTTAAAAACTTCCAGTGTTGGAGCATTCACCGCTTCTGGAGGCAGGTTGTTCCACTGGTTAATTGTTCTAACTGTCAGGAAGTTTCTCCTTAGTTCTAGGTTGCTTCTCTCCTTGATTAGTTTCCATCCGTTGCTTCTTGTCCTGCCTTCAGGTGCCTTGGAAAATAGCTTGACTCCCTCTTCTTTGTGGCAACCCCTGAGATATTGGAACACTGCTATCATGTCCCCCCTTGTCCTTCTCTTCATTAAACTAGACATATTCTCCAGACTTTAGCCCTCTGGAGTCAGACATACTACTGAAACAATTCATGTTTTATCACTGCTTTTGTTTCCATATAAGTATCTCTATTAACCATGATCAGTGCAAGAGTACTGATATCTTTGCCTATGTACTGCTAACAACAGACTGGGTTAGCTATTTCAATTGGTGCTAAAATGGGAGAATCAACCATTCTTGAACTGGCAACCTTCTGATTTGCAGAAAGGTTTGGACTGTATTGTTCCACTGTAACCTTTCCCAACTTGCTGTAACTCCCAGACTTTCTAGCAGAGGCCTGTTCTGGTGAATCCGACAGCATTACTGCTATGTTTTAAGGTTTGATAGCCTCTTTGAAATACTTTCTGACTGAATGATAGGTTGCAGTCTTTGTAGTAAAATAACATCTTTGGCAAGGAGCTATCTCTGAATTATGGAATAAGAGAAAAGAATCAGTATTCTATTCCCCAGGTACAACATGAGCTGAATCTCCAGGCACACTATTGGTCTTCCATTAACTACAGTGGCACCTTATGCAGCCAGGCAGGCCTGATTCTGTATCTAGAACACAACTGGCTATCTAAGTATTGCATCTTAGTACACTTTCCTTACATTTTTGACTGCTAACCATCTCCTGTAGCATATTTCTCCCCAACTTTGATCAGCAAAGATCTACGTTGGAGTTACTTTTAGCAAAAGAATTGTTAATCTTCTAGCCAACACTTGCTGGAAATTGCTACCGTTATTCTATCTGTACTTTAGCTATACACAACCCACTATATGGAATGTGAATGTCCCCAAACTGATAAGAATTGCAGTAATACATTTTATTTTCAAAAAACGTAACCTAACCATTGATTGTTGACTTGAAGACTTTCTACTTCTAAACCCCAAATCTCCTTTACATGACTTGCAAGTCTTATACATTCAGTCATATGCCTACACAAACGTATGTATACACAAAAAATTCAACAGTGCCATACCCCTCCCCAACAAAACAATTTGCCCTGCCATTGTTAATGCTGACCTGAAAAATACAGCAAAATTTATTCTATGCTTTGTCTTGATTTCTCCAGAGAAATCCAAAGCATTGCTGTATAAAGCATCGCTATATAAGAAAGAATATAGAATCTGAAAGTTGAGTGTTCCCTTAAGATATGAAATGTTCATATTGTATAGTATTGCAGAAAGGGACCAGTTCTGGAGAAAATACATATGTTATTTCAAAAGAATAGCAAATCTCCCAGCTATATATATGATAGTTTTTGTGTGAAACCCATGCTGATGTTCTGAAGCATACATTGGGTGTACTCTGGGTAACCATCAATCCAAAATATTATTCTGGGCATATGTACATGTGTGTGTGTGTGTGTATGTGTGTGTGTGCACGTGTGTGTGTGCAAATATATTCTACTTTCAATCTTTTATTTCTCTGTTTCCTTCCTTTCCTTTTGGATAGTTGACATTTCTTAGAACAGTGTTTCTCAACCTTGACAATTTTAAGGCATGTGGACTAGAAAATCACTAACCCAACAATGAGTAAAACCATTTTTCATCATAACTAGTTAGAAAAGTTTGCTTTTAGGCAATCTGTCTTGGCTCAAAACATAATTGAGCTAAGTTCTGAGCTGCAATCTGATTGGCATAATTCAAACAAAACCTCCATTCCATCACCTCGCATCTATCCTTGAGCCCAGCTGCTTGACTTCATTTTTTTCCTCTATTTCAGAAATATAAGGACGCATACACACACACACATAATTCTCAATCCCTACTGGTGCATGTTGTGGTCCTTGTACATTGTCCCTTGGCATATGGGTGAAATTGTTGTTTTCAAAAGCAGAGGGGGATAAATATATAAGAAACAAAGAAATGTGTATCTTTGCAATGAAAATATTGGAATTAGGCCAATTTATACAAATGGTCACTCCAGAATAGAATTAGTGAACTAGATAGAGCAAGATATAGAAATGGAAGTTCTACCATCTTCCTACATGACATTAACTAGATACAAAAGTACAAGTGGGCTTAAAATACTCTTCACTTTGAGTGAACAAGAGATGCATGGTGGGCATAAGTGAGTACATGGTATTGTGAGAATATGGTGATACTGCTAGATTCTCCTAGTGTGAAGGTCAGTTTGGCTTATTTGTTTGTTTATGGGCCAAAACCAACCATAAAAATATATACAGAGTTGTTTGCTGAGATGGGAGGCTATAGAAATCAATGAATCAATGAATCAAAGAATCAAAGAATTTGAATGAATGAATGAATGAAGGGTGGGTGGATGGATGGATGCATAGGTAGGAGGGGAGGAGGAGAAGAGAACTGAAACAGTTTGTGGTGCAAATAAAAGCACCAAACACCTTGTATAAGCCATAGCTATTAATAGAAAATTTGCAGCGCTTTTTTGGGGGTATCTAGGAACGGATCACATCCAAGCAGAACTGTATCTTCAGGCGTATAAGAACAATTACATTTTCCAACGACTGCTAATAACAGATCTGTTCACCATTGGGTGTACAATGGGCCCTTCAGCTGTACACATGACACATCTTTCATCTCCATTTCACAACATACCCATTTTTGCTAAAAGGAGGCCAGCGTGTCTGCCTATTGTCACTTTAATGGGTAGTGCAGCATCTCTGAGCCAGAGAGAAAAGTCTCCTGTGTGGAACATGTAAAATGTTTTAAAAAATTATCTAGGAATACTGCTGGAGGAGAAAGCATTTGCACCATAATGGAGATGTAAGCTCTGAACTGATCTTGCCCTAGATTCTTAAATATTGCTAAAGAACACTAGCCCACCAAATACTCAAACATACATCCAGTACCCAAAGAGATAAAAATTTAAAATTTGAAATATTTTTTATAGACAGTATACTTCAAATATGGATTAGCATCACAAATAAATTCTTGTATGTTCCCTGATCTAACCTTGAGACACGGGCATCTCTCCACGCGCAGGCATCTTTCTGCCCAAGAGTTTGAGAAAAAGAAGAGCTATAATTCTAGTTGTCATTTTCAAGAAATACTACAGTAGCATTCCTTGAATTTGTTAATTAAAAGAAAAACCTTTGCAGCATTCCCATTGTAAGTCTGCATTACAAGCAGTAAAAAAACCCCGAACCTATGCCTTCTCTGCAGTGCAGGATTTATGAAAGAATTTCAGAGAATATCCTTTAAATCTTTGCTGGGCATTATTTTTAAAAGGAAGGCTATCTTAATTTTTTTCCCCCTGCATATATAATTCAATTGGTTGACTGAGCTCTCTAATCAGTAAGAGATGGAGAAGAGATGGTGGATGAAAAGGTCAACAAATCCGATTCTCTGTCTTTTCAAGAAGCTTTGGGGACAAACTGGCTACACCACTCTAGGACCTTAGCTGTGCCAGAGAATTGGGAGGTGGGAAACAGTCTGAATGCCTGCTTTCTTTCAGCTTATCCAGAGCTTCCTTGTGTTTCACAAAAATCTATTAACTAGTGAATAAACACCGAGGAACACACACATACGCCTTGAAACAAAAGAGGAAAATGTATTGGGTGGGGGGGAAGGTGGAGATTCTGGGTCAATCTGAGCCTGATCTTTTTAAAGTAACTAGCAATTCCACCACACTCCCTCCCTCCCAACAAGGCCCCAGCTGTTGTTTTTTTTTCTCTCTCTCCCCCCCCCCCCCCCAATATTTGTATGTGCTTGAAAGGTTTGTTTGTGGCAAAAAAAAGAAAGAGGAGCTGGGTTAGTTTTCCATGCAAACATCCTTATAGGGCCTGTTTAGGCCCCCGCCAGTTTCTCAATCTTAACATTTTTATTCTTTAAATTTGGAATATCGTGATGAGTAATAGTATAAGAAGTCTTTAACTTTGCTTCCTGAAAAGAAAAACCTTTGAAAGAATGCTATACAGTACCTACTCAAGTAAACTGCATCTTTTAACACCTTCTAAAGTAAATTTACCTACACTTATCTATTTTTCTACAAAAAATATGCCGGACAACTGTGTTAAGAAGACAATTCTGTATTCCGTGGGCAAAATTAATTAATATGCAATTAAATTAACAGCAATACAACTCCAGTTGCTTTTTTTTAAAAAAATTAATGTATTCTCCTATAATGTGTTCAAACAGAAGCTGGAAAGCCATCTGTTTGGGATTATTAATTTGGATTTCAACATTGAGAAGGGGATTGGGCTAGATGGCCCCCTTCCAACTTTACGAATCTACAAGTCTTTTTTATATACAGTATATACATAAAAAAGATCATCAGGACAAGTCAATGTTTTTCCACCAACACAATATTTCTGTACAGGAAATTGAATAAGCAGCACAGAAACAAAGTCACTTTATAGTCAGGGTTTTCAAATACTCTTTGCAAATATAGGAATATGACACCTTATCACAGGACTGGAAGTTACTTACCAGGATGTGCAGTTCACATTTTGCCCAGTAAGTCTACTCCTGTTCTGTAAAGTCTCTTCTTACTGCAGAAAATCAGGTACTAGCTTGCTAATCTCTTGAATTCCACCTGCAGTATCCCTAATATTGATGGCACTATCAGTCACAAGGACACAGTTTATCTTCATATGCACTCCCACAATGTACACATTGATTCAGATTGTTCCTGGTCACCACAGAATAGCATCAATTTGTGTCTTAGTATTTCAAGAACCACCTTTTAAACAGACTATGCAAATCCGAGTTTAGATACATGATCCCACACAGCAATTAACAACACATTTGAGACTTAAGCAGGGGCACAAATTCATATGGAACAAGAAATGCAATGAATTTCCAGCCTCCAGAACAGCATCTGGATATGCATGCAGCTTAACAAGACAGCTGAAGAACATAGAAAAACAGAACAAAACAGGGACCAATATTTTCTTGGTCCTCACTAACTCGAGCAACCCTCAGTAGGAAAAGCCAGATTGGTTCTACCATTATGCAGAGCAAAGGGGCAAATGAAGTGGCACAACTCTGGACTGTACCACTTCATACTAAAGGTTGGGATTCTGTCTTTTAAAATGCTCCTTCCCATAAAAAGCTGCCAGCACGTAAGAAGCAAGGACACGTGCCAATTTCTTGCTAATGTGTTGGCATTCTCTATGAATGAGTCTCTTTCTCTCGCACTCATGTGGCAGAGCATTCAAAGGCTTGAGACCCACCCCCGCAGCCTCAAATGGTGTCATCCAAAATTGTGTCACTTCAGACTACAACTTCAGCGTGCATGATGTATAATGCCTACAACCAGCTCTCATTTTCCCCATTACTTGCTGCCCAAAAGTTTGGGAGGAAAACTATCCCCAGACTTGTTGAGACACCCCAGGGGCTAAATAAACCCATGCAGAGGTACATACTCACCCAGAAGAGCAAGTTGAAGACAAACATGAGGTACTTAATGCACTGTAGGCAGTTGTGAGCCATGCTGCACCTCTTCAGTTCTAGAAGAAAAATAAAGGAGAGATCCAAGTAAAAGACCACATACTTGTTCCCCTTGGGGGAGGTGTACTTAGCCTTGGTGGCCTTAGGACCCGGGTTGGTATGGAATCCAAAAAAAGAGTTACTTGCGGCTCCAAATTGGCCGCCGTACATGCTGCTGTAGCGACGGAAGGCGCCATTGGGAAAACTGTAATCCTTGCTGTCCACAGAAGGGCTCCTATGGTAAGTTGATTCATCAGTGCTAGATCTGCGCATGGTGACGTCAAAAGTGTTCCAGAGTTAGTATTGACAAGAATCTTTGCAGTTTTATTTTGTTGGGAAGGACAGGCTTTCAGCAACTTCCTTATTTGCCTCCTCCCCCCCTCCCCTAATGTTTTCTGCCAGCTGTTCTTTTGCCTGCCATGGTTCTGTCAAGGAGCGAAGTGAGTTGCAAAAGCAGCCCGTTGGCGAACCGAAGCCTGCTCAGCCAGGAGTTAGGCAACCCCTGGGCTTATTTGTGGAGAAGTCTTTCCCGTGCAGAAAACATCGTCTTTGGTGCCACAGTCAAAAGGGTGGGGGGTGGGGGAGAAGAGAGAGACACCCAGGGAGAGAAATAGTCTAGTTTGCTTTTGCAAAAGAGAGCGACAGTCTTGCTGATTATCCCAAGTGCCATATAAACCCTTCAATCCACATTGCTATTAAAAAAAGGACACCAAAACAGTAAAACCAGGGATGTTGCACAGAAAAGAGGCTAAGATCAGAGATTATCCCAACAGCAAGCAGCTCTCCTGCCCTGCTCCGCTCGGTCCCATCGCTCTGCCTGGAGATGGTTCAGCTCACTTTCAACGATTCCCCATCTCCCCTCGGACAGAGGCAGCCTAGGACAGATGGAAGAAGTGGATGGTGTTTCATTCACAGCGCTGTCACTCTTGAGATTCCAATCCAGCCGTGCTCCCTTCTCTGTGCTATTAACCCAGCCACAGTGCTCCAGCCTGTCCTTGTGCATCTGAAGTGGGAGGCAGGGGGAAAGACGCTCGCCTCACCGTATCTCATGAATGCCTGCTCAGCACTCTCTCTAGCTCAAGCCCCCTCCCCCAGCCAATCAAATGTACTCTCAGGCTCCCCTATTCCCCCCTCCACATCGCCACCTTCTTTAAAATAAAACCCTCCCCTTAGCCTCTTCACAGCAAATCCAACATGAGCTGCTTTTAACCAATCAGGCTACAGGTGGGGAAGCTACCGTTCTGTGCCTAAGCATAAACCCAGAGTCCCTGCCTTCTAGGTAGCTGCATTCTCCATTCATCCTGGGCAGAGTAGTACAGGAGATGCAGGGTTTCTTCTTCTTCTTCTTCTTCTTCTTCTTCTTCTTTTTTAAATCATCCCAGCTGACAGTGGCTGCTTGGATTTATAGCCCCTTCAGAAGAGGCTACAGAATTGATGGCTGCTCTAAGGGTAATTGCTCCTAAAAGCAGGGAGCCAATGAATTTCCTGCAAGATATTGGTTTGGGGATGAGAAATTCCTAAGTTTTCTTGGAGATTTTTTTTTGTTTTTTTGCACTGTTATCTGGGATGCCTGCACTGACAGGGGTGGACAGTTTCCTCTTTTCACTTTTGCATATGTCTCATCTGGCACAACATTCACTTGCTTGTGCTGAAATTTGGATTTCCTCCCTGCCCGTAGCAGATTCCAAGTAGTTCCCATTCAGTGCTACTGTACCTTAGAAATTTGAGCCCTAGCGATTGTTTTTGGAAAGGGTCGTTATCTTCTTCTTTGCATCTGGGGCATTCCATCTTGATATATGGGCTATGATGATTAAAGCACTGAATTAAGCCTAGGGAGGCCCACTTTCCCATCTCCATTCTGCAATGAAGTCACAAGGAAACCTATGTCAGTTATTCTTTCTCAAGTTAGCATACTTTGGGAGGGGAAGAGTGGAGGAAGGAGGGGGCAATACCTGGAGAAAGGTCAAATTGTCAGTGTGTCAAATCAATAAAATGACAACTGGAATGCTAAGGTTAATTCAACCAGCAAGTTGATCCAACCTCAGTTCCCATTGACCAGCAATAAGATCAATGGCCAGCAGACTGAGAGGTTCTAATAAAACAAATCAGTGGTTTTGTTTTTCATTTCTGCATGGAATAAATATTTCTGCCATTTCTGTCTTGGGTAGCCCCTGCATAAGATCACAGAGCCCTTCATTCACACTATTATGAGGATCTACTTTCCCTAATGCTTCACATAGCAAGTCATAGTGATTGTTCTCATGATTTTTGAAAAAAATCACAGCAATGCTGAGAATCTCTGGAGCTGGAATATCAGACAACAATCTGCTGCCTGCCACAACACTATGTGTTGTTTGGTCTTCTCATTTCATAACAAGTACCGCTACTCCTGGGGCTCTGATGAACTCTGATATTCACATGCAGCTTTCCTTGTTAGTTCCCAAACTGCATTGAATTACATCTCCATCATCCCCAGCCAGCCAATATGCTAGCTGTAATCCAAGCCTCATAGCAGAGAATGCCATGTTGGGAAATTTGAAATGAAAATCTCCATTCAGAAATCGAAGAACATAAGAATATTTGAGAGTTGAAACAGAATAGAGCATGAGAAAGCAGTGCAATTCAAGCAAGCCATAGGAAATTAAAAATAGTGACACGGTTTATATATTAGGAAACACGGAAGTAATTGCAAAGCACTAAATGGACTCCTCTTTTCCTGTACCCCTCTACCACACACCTTTTTAGATTTGTTGTGAAGGTCTGAGGAAAAGCCATGGCAGAAGACTTGCAATGTGCATAGAACAGATAATTATTCAGAAGCTTCGTTTTGTGAGCAGAAGTAAGCGTGCATAACCTGGGGGAACCCAAGATTTGCTCTGAATTTTCTTTGTCTGTGAACCTCTGGAATTGGCAGCAGCACAAATTGTGTTCTGCACCCACTTCACTGCCTGTGACATTGTCGGCTCAAGATTTCCCTTATGTTTTACTTACTTTAGTGCACAATGTGACTGCACACACATCACAAGTATGTTTTTCATCTGACTGTGGCCCACTGTTTTCAGCCAGAAAACAGTGATTCCAGAGCCTCAATCTACAAAGACTTTTTTTCTTTCTTTTTTCTTTCTTTCTTTCTTTCTTTCTTTCTTTCTTTCTTTCTTTCTTTCTTTCTTTCTTTCTTTCTTTCTTTCTTTCTTTCTTTCTTTCTGATGGGGAGGATTCAAATAAGGTTCCAAAGATATCAGCCTGATAGAGAGCAGCACTGGGTTTATACAACTCAAAGTCCTAATGGATGCTTGCCAGCCCCTCAGGATCAAGAATCACTTACTTGACACACACAGCTTATGAAATGTATCATCATCAGAAGGAAGAGGTGACTGGTTAGCAATTTAAACACTTTGCTGGAGAAAGATAATACCAAATACAAAAGGTGTTTTCCTGCCAAAACCATCTTTCTTGGGGAAACATCAGGAGCACACTATTCAATTAAACAGGAAAGAGAAAAACTCGAATGACTGATACTGCAAGCCTCTCTCTGCAAGGTCACCTCTGCAAGCTATCCACTTACTTGAACTACACAAAATGTATAAACATGACAGGCTATAATCTCTTTTCTCTTTCAGTATGCCATATGGGCTTAGCAAACACAGGCATCCACAGTGATTCCAATTCTAATGCCATTCGTAATTGTATATGCAGAATAACGAGTATTGAAAAAGTTCCTTATTAAACCTTTCCCTTGCAGCACACTTGTTCAGCCAAATAATGCCAGCGAAAAGTTCCTTGATGGCCTCTAGCTGAATTTGAATAGAAAATGCAAGTTTATATGTGGGTGCCTTTTTATGGGAATCTTGCTCTCTGTGCATGTCAGAATGTTAGCCTGTAATACATGGGTATATGCTGTGCCATAAACTTCATAGCCCTCACCATTTTCGGTCTAATCTGCCCAGAGGGGTTGTTGCAAACTGTATCCTCTGAGCATGTTACAAGAAAGAATGGATAAAAACAAATTTCCCACATTTTGGGAGGTTAACTGTCTTGCTTATGGAGAATTGTTCCCTATATTATTTAGCAATCCATTGATTCTGGGACTGCATCTTTAAAAAAGAGAAATGTCGACAGTTACCTTTAGAAACATTGTTTAAGTCAGATATAAAGAGGGTTATTACATCTAATGAGGAAGAAAAGCCTTTGTCAATTCTATATTAAAGAATCCAGCATCACTCCCTCATGCAAACCACAATAATAAAGAGAACAAAGGATCAGAAAAGCAGGTCATATTTGAAATATAACAGATTTAAATTAATTAATTATAATTTAAAAATATGATGAAAGTCTCTTTTTTTGCTCAAAAGAATCTCTTTGTCAAACATTTCCATATTTTGGCTTCTAGTTACAATGTTGATGTCATTTATATGCTGGCTAACAGTACACGCCGATGCATTCTCTGATCTGGAAGACTCTGTTGAAGTTCAAAGCATCAAACATATACAGGCAGTACAAGCACTAACACCGCCTAGGACAAAGCACTCAATCAGGCACAAAAATCAGTGTTAGCTTCCCAAAGGTATGGTACATTGAGATGGCAGCCATTTTCAAGGAATCTTAAAAGCAGAGGTTTTAAGGGGAGGGAGGTGAAGGAATGGATTTCAAACAAGTAGCTTGTACAGGAAATAACATGCTACAGTAGTGCACAATTTTTATTGTCCATCCCATACTGCCTTTAAAACAGTCCGATTCAAAATGAACTATGCTATTTCTAAACTGGGGTTGGGAGTTGAGGGGGGAGGGGGAGAACAGAAAAGAGAGTAAAGAAAGTTCGTATATAGAGTTTAGATTTCAAGTATGATGCATGGCAAAAGTAGATAAATTGCTAACTTAAGCCAAGTCAGGATATTTACACGCAACCGACATCAAAATACTCTTTTCACTACTTGCTGACTTACTCACTTACTCCTTCTCTCTGAAAAACTGACAAACTGCTGACATAAAATATGTTTAATGAATCCACAAACCCTGCTACAAAATGGAAAAAAAAAACACTTGTCTTCCTGTATGTGAAGAAGGCTCTACATCAGGGGTAGTCAACCTTGGCTCTTTTATGACTGTGCTGGCTCAGGAATTCTGGGAGTTGAAGTCCACGAGTCATAAAAGAGCCAAGGTTGATTACCCCTGCTCTACATTGTGAAATAAATAGCCAAGGGCTGAGTTCACAAATGCTAAGTGTATGCTTCAACCACGGGTAACCAAACAACCGTAATGGTCAGATTCAAACATAACAATAAACCATTAATCATAACTTAAAAACTTAAGCCAAAGTCTACAAACCTGCATTATGTTTTAATACTTTGTTCGAAGATACTCATAACACTCCTAAGAAAATGTACTTAACAGCCCCACTATTTACTCACATATAAACTCTACATAGTCTTATAGTCTTGATTTACATACAAAATGCCTATATCAAATATAGAACAAGATTTTAAAAAGTTGAGCTTACATATCTCCCTAAGACATATTGTAACTGGTTTTTGGCTTGTGTAATATATGAGCCCAGCAATTCTGGCTTACAGATTAAATAAATACAGTCATATTCAAGAAGTCACGGTTAAAAAAAAACTTGCTTAATACAATGTGTGAATCAGGCATATAATGGTCAGTTCAGACTTTAGAACCTGCTATAAAATGATAGTTTGATTTAATTGAATTAAGAATCATTTAATGGGTTATTAGCCTTAGAAGTCCTACTCTTGAAAAGAGTTCCTAAAGGTTAAGCTCTGTTAACACCCTTTATCCATCAGATCCATTTGTGTTACAATCAGTTCTTCTTCAAAATAATTTCATAAACATTCACTGCAACTCATTCTTATTTTACAACTTCGTAAGAACATGTTCTGTCAATTTTATTAAGCATCTGATCCATTCTGTCCAAAAGCTTACAAATATCTACATGCAGACTTCCATGAATTTCTGTCCAAAATCTTAGCTGAAAAGTATTCAAAAATTTTCACTAAGGATTTCTGTTCCATTTTCTATATCCTCTGACTCTAGTATCCAGTCTTCAAGGTCTCCTTATCATTAAAAAGCCAAGAACAATCTCCATTTTTCCATAAGAAAATTTCTAAAGAATTCAAAGCTATCATTCCAAATCCTTCTGTCTCTTACCCATTATTAACTTTCCAAAATCCTCATACCCAGTGCTTTTTTTCTTAAAAAAAAAAAAAAAAGGTGCCGGAACTCACACACGTCATACAACCCATCTTGCCTACCCTACAAGGTTCCATCCAAAAAGGTGCCGGAACTCTGTTCTGGGAGTTCTATGAGAAAAAAAGCCCTGCACATACCAAACCCCTTTTGCTGCATAATCAAAAAATCATGCGTTTAAAATTTTAGAAATCAAATTGACACCATCATCTTTTAAAGAAAGAGAAACTTACTGATGAATATTGTAGAACTTTGTCAGTCTTAATCTCTGCAATATACAATTTTCTTTAAAAAAAAATAAAAAAAGTTGATTAAGATATAATGTTTGATTGAGTGTACTGTCCATAAAGACTATAAACACTTTATAATCCCTTGGTATAATAAAAACCTTACAATGCTTTGGTAAGACCACTCTTGGAATAATGCATCCAGTTTTGGTCACCATGATATAAAAAAGATGTTGAGACTCTAGAACAGGAGTCTTCAAACTTGGCCTTTTTATGACTTGTGGACCTCAACTCCCAGAATTCCTCAGCCAGCATGCCTGGCTGAGGAATTCTGGGAGTTGAAGTCCACAAGTCATAAAAGGGCCAAGTTTGAAGACCCCTGCTCTAGAAAGAGTGGAAAGAAGCACAACAATGATGATTAGGGGACTGGAGGCTAAAACATATAAAGAATGGTTGCTGGAATTATGTATAGTTTAATGAAGAGAAAGATTAGGGGTCACATGATAGCAGTGTTCCAATATCTCAGGGGTTGCCCCAAAGAAGATGGAGTCAACCTATTTTCCAAAGCACCTGAAGGCAGGAGAAGAAGCAATGGATGGAAACTAATCAAGGAGAGAACCAACCTAGAACTAAGGAGAAATTTCCTGATAGAACAATTAATCAGTGGAACAACTTGCTTCCAGAAGTTGTGGGTGCTCCAACACTGGAGGTTTTTAAGAAGAGATAAAACCATTTGTCTGAAATGGTATAGGGTTTCCTGTTTCAGCAGGGGGTTGGACTAGAAGACTTCTAAGGTCCCTACCAACTCTGTTTTTCTGTTATTCTGCTTTGCAAGTTTGAGCTCGAAGCAAATCCCAACTCTCAGCCAGTCCATTCATAAGCCTATACTGTAGTTAAAATGGCAGTTACAATAGTCTAGTCATGAGGAGCACCAGGAGTAATGTAGTTAATCTCAATGATCTGCAGAGATTACCCTAATTTGGATCCAGCATCCAGAGATGATTCTGTCGGGAATCTGTCTTGCTAGCTAATAAAAACCAGCTATCCGTCCACTCACCAGGGCACATATAGGAAGTCTCTTCTTAAAATTATTTTCAGAACATAGTTGGAATTCTTTTTCTGCCAGATATCTCTGGAGCTACTCATATGAAAAAAAGTTGGCCTTCTCTTAAATAATGCTTTAGTTTTTGTCTCAGGGTGGGTAAATATCTACATGCAGACTTCCATGGATTTCTCTCCAAAATCTTAGCTGAAAAATATTCAAAAAATTCGCACAAAGGTTTGCATTTCTGCAATATCTGTACATATACATGCTACTTGGAGACCATTTGCTCCAAAAAATATAACATGTTAAATCAGTGGTTCTCAACCTGTGGGTCGGGACCCCATTTGGGGTCGATCGACCATTTCACGGGGGTCGCCAAGCAAGGCTGTCCGCCATTTTTTTTGTCCGCCATTTTTTCCCCTTTTCCGGCGGGTGCCTTACCTTCCTTGGGCTGGGCCAGCTGGTGGTCAGCCTGCTCCGTCTCTGCCGCTTGCCAGCTACGCCTCGGCCGGCGCAGGGGGCGGAACCACGCATGCGTGGCGCTACCGGGCAGGGAAAGTCCTCGACTTACGACCAGTTGGGTAGTCCTCAACTTACGACCGGTTTAGTCCTCGACTTACGACCAGTTGGGGGTCGCGGCATTAAAAAGGTTGAGAACCACTGTGTTAAATAAATACATCCTCCCTATATAAATTGTATTTGCTTTATTTTATAAAGGGCACAAAGTAAAAAATGCATTTTTAAAAACTTGTTTCTTGGAAAACATTTCTGATGAACTGCTTTAAGTAGGTAGATTGCATTCATATTAACCTCAGTGGTAGCTTTCCTGGCAGAAAACAAATAGCTTTTTCACATCTGCAAGAGGGCATTAGGCAGAAATAGTACAGAAATTATTCTTTAAGTGTCATGCAGAAGTGTGATGAAAGAACGATGCAATCTTATTAGCAAAGTAAAAAATAAAAAAAAAAACACTATCGGTGGGACAAGATTTGGATTAAAAAGTAGATGGTAAAAAGGTTAAGTGTAGTTCCCATAATTTCTCTTCTCAGCTTCAGATTCCATTTATTTATTTATTTATTTATTTATTTTATTCAATTTGTATCCCGCCCTTCTCCCGAAGGACTCAGGGCGGCTCACAACATTCTTAAAAAACAAAAACAAACCCACACACCCCACCGAATAAAACCAAATTAAAACCAATATTTTAAAGTTGTAATTAAAATTTCTAAGAAACCCAATTTAAAATCCTACCTAGGCCAGGCCCGCTTGTTGGAAAAGCCATGTCTTGAGGGCGCGGCGGAAAGTAAGGAGATCCGGAATCATCCGGATCTCGGGGGGTAGTTCGTTCCAGAGGGCAGGGGCACCCACAGAGAAGGCCCTCCCCCTGGGGGTCGCCAGCCGACATTGCTTGGCCGACGGCACCCTGAGGAGACCCACTCTGTGGGAGCG
>NW_015387262.1:274109-286607 GCF_001527695.2 Protobothrops mucrosquamatus | reverse complement strand
TGTCTCAGGGTGGGTAAATATCTACATGCAGACTTCCATGGATTTCTCTCCAAAATCTTAGCTGAAAAATATTCAAAAAATTCGCACAAAGGTTTGCATTTCTGCAATATCTGTACATATACATGCTACTTGGAGACCATTTGCTCCAAAAAATATAACATGTTAAATCAGTGGTTCTCAACCTGTGGGTCGGGACCCCCTTTGGGGTCGATCGACCATTTCACGGGGGTCGCCAAGCAAGGCTGTCCGCCATTTTTTTTGTCCGCCATTTTTTCCCCTTTTCCGGCGGGTGCCTTACCTTCCTTGGGCTGGGCCAGCTGGTGGTCAGCCTGCTCCGTCTCTGCCGCTTGCCAGCTACGCCTCGGCCGGCGCAGGGGGCAGAACCACGCATGCGTGGCGCTACTGGGCAGGGAAAGTCCTCGACTTACGACCGGTTGGGTAGTCCTCGACTTACGACCGATTTAGTCCTCGACTTACGACCAGTTGGGGGTCGCGGCATTAAAAAGGTTGAGAACCACTGTGTTAAATAAATACATCCTCCCTATATAAATTGTATTTGCTTTATTTTATAAAGGGCACAAAGTAAAAAATGCATTTTTAAAAACTTGTTTCTTGGAAAACATTTCTGATGAACTGCTTTAAGTAGGTAGATTGCATTCATATTAACCTCAGTGGTAGCTTTCCTGGCAGAAAACAAATAGCTTTTTCACATCTGCAAGAGGGCATTAGGCAGAAATAGTACAGAAATTATTCTTTAAGTGTCATGCAGAAGTGTGATGAAAGAATGATGCAATCTTATTAGCAAAGTAAAAAATAAAAAAAAAACACTATCGGTGGGACAAGATTTGGATTAAAAAGTAGATGGTAAAAAGGTTAAGTGTAGTTCCCATAATTTCTCTTCTCAGCTTCAGATTCCATTGTTCCTGAAGTGGCTTTTCTTACCGTGTGTAACAATCTGGATATATTTATGTGCAGAAAGTTCTACATCTTGTATGAATGGCCAGGTTTCCTATATGACTATGAGAATACTCACTGTCTATTAACAGTTTTCTTGCCTTTCCACCGTGATTTTATTTGATGTTTACCCCTCTCTTCTTTCTTTTCTAAATTCACTTGAGCTAGTATTTCAGCTGTTTACACATGCATCTTGAGCTGAAAGCAAAAACTCCAAGGTCTATGGTACTACATTTGTCTCCTTCGAGGAAGAATGTATATTGTTCACAATAGGGAGGGGAGGGTTAGTTTAATGTGACTAAAGCAAACTTTCTATATCTCTTGACTTTTATCACTGGGGCAGTCATGGGGGGGGCAGACAGAGAGTAGTTCAGAATAGAGAAACAGAACAGAAATAGCAATGGTGAATGAATGTTTTTCAGAGAGGGTATAATGGTGTATATATGGGAATGACCTTGGGAGGCAGGGCAAAGAGACACAACAAAGGAAATGGTCAGATAAAAGGCAGCCGAACCCACAGCAAGAATGTGGTTGGTACAAGAACCCCAGAAGAGACTCTCCCAAGTTTCCTCGGCTGTAAAGAAGATGGAGTGAGATTTACATTACTTTCAGTTTTGCAAAATTCTGTTGTAATCTTAAATGAAGTAGAATTAGTTAATCTGGTCACTTTTCCTCTCTGGTTTACCTCAGAAGGCTGCAGGGGTTGATGCCGCCAGTCTTGAAGGAGGCATTATGTTTCCCCACCCCTTACAAAGCCATCTCATGGCCCAACCATTATAGATAACTATTGGCCATTCTTTCTTGATAAGATTGGCTAGGTTCCAACCGCCGAAAAGCTTGGATCAGACAATTTATCAGGATCCTCTGCAGTCAAGTTCCAGAACATTCTACGGATGACCTGCAGCAGGCGGTGGGGAGTGAAGCACACTTCCCATTGCTTCTCAAATGTGTTCCATAGCATCAACCGTGGAAACCCTTTTGGGATGTCTATGAGGATGGGGCAATGGAGGGATTGTTCTACAGGGATTCTTCTCCTTTCTGAATAGCTGTTCCCATCTCTTCTTGAGGGAGGAAAAACGAACTCATGCTCCAATGCGATGTGCCTCAGAGCTCAGGCCTCTCCTCCATCTTGTTTAACATTTACATGAAATGCCTGGGAAAGATCATCCCTCAGTTTACAGCTGGATACAATCAATGTGTATACCAGTTCAATGTTGTATATACCAGATCAATGTTGTGATACCCAGTTAAACATCTTAGGCTGAGAAAACGATGGAATGAAAGACCTGACCAACTAAAAAACAGATTAAGACTAAATCAAAAGTTCTGATTCTATGAGTGTTCCGTATATTCTTCTACAATACGTTGCCCTGTCCATAAAAGACTTGGGTGCTCACTTTGTGGCTTCTTTTAGACTCCCAACTTCTGGAACTGGAACAGAAAATAGAGGGTGTGACCAGAAGAGAAGAGCAAGAGAAATAATAATCACATTATCTGTATTGTATGTATGAGAGAGAGAAGAAGTACTGTATGTGTTTTGCCATGGAACTAAGATCTCTTGTAAACTTGGAATAAGTTAGGTAAACATGTGACAGATAAGCCTGTTTTTAGTTTCTAGAAACAGAGAAAGGCTCATACAGCATCTGCCTTTTGAGACCTCTTCATTGGTCTGCCAGCCATGTGGAACTGACACCAGCCCCAAGAGGGCAATGCAATACTATATTCCATTTAACCTAAAAGTGCTATGGCTAGCGAAAATGGCAACCGAATATTTTGTCTAGTGACAGAGATAGCCAAAATAATCTGTGAAACAGCAACATTGTCAAACTTGCATCCCAAACGGTTTTGCATTATAAAAATAAGCAGCAAATCTGTGTCCTTATTTCATACACAATTTTTCATCAATCAGACCTAGCTATGATTCAGGAAAATGCACCTTTGCCATTTCGTATACAAGATCATTTTTGCATCCCAGTAGGGATGAATACCTTTTCTGAAGCAACACATTTGGTTTCTGACTGGCATCTAAGTTTGACACTGCAGTGAGAGAGCAAAACAAAATTATGTCCGACCCCCTAATTAAAATAAATATAAATTTTATATATTAATTAAATAAGTTAACATACTTACGCCCTCCACATTCTTCTTATATCATTAAAATGAGAGAAAGAAAATAAACTTTACAAATTTATAGCAAATTTGGAAGGGGCTCCATGGGATGCTGCTTCAACAGGTGGCAGCACTTAACAAGCTTTGGTTGGGAAGCTAAGCAGGGTTAGCTTTTGATAGTATTTGGATGAGAGACCATGGGGCTGTTATCCAGACTGGAAACTTAACAAACCATCTTGGAAAAGGCAATGGCATACCACTTCCATATTACACCAAAACAACAGCTTCAGGATGCACCCCGAGGTTGGGTGACAAATCAATGCTCCCGTTAGTAGTACTTCTGTTACTATAAACCAGTGAATGGCCATTTCCCTCCATTTACTAAGTACTTTTAAGATTGTACAGGTAGTCCTTGACTTACAACAGTTCATTTAGTGACCGTTTAAAGTTACAATAGCACTGAAAAGAGTGACTTATGACCATTTTTCACACTTACAATCTTTGCAGCATTCCCATGGTCATGTGATCAAAATTCAGATGCTTGGCAATTGACTCATAGTTATGATGGTTACAGTGTCCCAGGATCACATGTTCCCCTTTTGTGAACTTCTGACAAACAAAGTCAATGGGGAAGCCAGACTCTCCTAACAACCGTGTCACTAATTTAACAACTGCAGTGATTCACTTAACAACTGTGGCAAGAAAGGTTGTAAAATGGGGCAAAATTCACTTAACAAAGTCTCACTTGGCAACAGAAATTTTGGGCTCAATTGCAGGCATAGGTTGAGGGCTACCTGTATTACTTTACCTGAATATGTGAGCTGTCTTCTCTTATTCACAGTTTTGTATTTGAAATATGAATATCTTGCATTCTGATCCTTCCCTTCTTCAACCCATCATTTAAAAAAAATGATAGTCCCCTTTTTAAATGACTTTTCATTGCTCCCGAAGTAAGCCTTAGGAAACTCAAGCTCCTAAGAATCTCTTAATTAAATAAGCACATGGATGAAAATACTAAAATGAAAAAGATAATGAGGTAGGAAGAAATAGAGGAAGAGAGGGGGGAGGGAGGGAGAGAGGGAGAGAGAGAGAGAGAGATCCCCCTTTTCATCAGTTGTTCCAGTTAGGAAAGGGGCATCCCACCTCTAAATCTATTTTTGGGGTTGCACACCTTCCTGCTGGCAATTGGGCAGGTTTCAAGCATTGTAAGGAAATATATAAATAAAACAGCCCTCTCTCAACAGAGGGGGAGGGATACAACATCATCTATCTCCAGTCTACAACAGTTCTTTCAGCAGTTCCAAGAAGGCTCCACATCCATTTGCATTACTCAGGTGATCTTGAGAACATAGATAAACCTCCAAGTGGCCTCAGCGACTTTCTAAACGAATGCAAATGACCAGCTGTCTGCAAGGAGTATAAATCCTTCCCCGTTCCAATCCATTCCCCAACATCCTGTCAGAGCTGAAGCAGCTTCTTGGATGAGAAGCGAAACATCTTCAAAGAAAAACAAGAAAGTCCAGTTGCCTCTTGAAAAAAGCACCTTTGGGACAACCATGACCTGGGTGACTGAGAATCTCCATAGACATATAAATAAAAGAATATTTTCTCCATCATCAAGGCATTTGAGGAAGCCTTGCTAAATGTGATGGAAAAACACTGTGAAGGGGAGCAATATGCTGAAGTTATGAAATAATGAATGGGTACACTTCAATGAACGCTAAAATCTCTAAGTGAAAGCAGGTGAGCCACTTTTTCCTTAGAGCAGGGGTCTCCAACCTTGGAAACTTTAAGACTTGTAGACTTCAATTCCCAGAATTCCTCAGCCAGCTTGTCTACAAGTCTTAAAGTTGCCAAGCTTGGGGACCTCTGCCTTAGACTACAGTGTGATCTTTCTGTCTTAATGCCTTTTGGGCACCAGGGACCGGTTACGTGGAGAGAGGTTACGTGGAGAGTGTGTGGTTTTGTGTGCTGTCTGAATCCTGCAAATGGGGCTTTGCTTGTTTGTGCGGCTCGGTTGCTGGCATGCTGCAGCCTGGTACCAGTCCACAGACCGGGGATTGGGGACCCCTGTCTTAGTGTATTCAAATACCATGTAATAATCAAGTACACAGAAAAAATTATCAATAGAATAGAATAGAATAGAATAGAATAGAATAGAATAGAATAGAATAGAAGCTGGAGGGGACCTTGGAGGTCTTCTAGTCCAGCCCCTGCTCAAGCAGGAGAACCTATACTGACCCAAACAGGTGAATGTCCAGTCTCTTCTTAAAAATCTCCAGTGATGGAGCGCCCACGATTTCTGAGGGCAAGCTGTTCCACTAGTTGATTGTCCTCACTGTCAGGAAGTTTCTCCTTAGTTCCAGTTCTCTCTTTGATCAGTTTCCAACCATTGTTTCTCGTCCTTCCCAAAGTTAAACAAAGTTGTTTAACTTTGGCAGAAAAAAAGGGCTATCCTTTTCTCCTTCCGTATAGGCGATGGAGAGATTTCAGATATTAGCTCAGATATTCCTCAGTCTCTGGGTGCATCCCATAGTAGGAATAAATACCTCAATAAAGTTGCATTCAAGTAGAGCTGAATTCTACTTGTGACTTATTACAGCATGTCCAGGCAGTTCTCCTGGCATAATATGGGAGTGCTACGCAATGGGTACATCTGACATTTTGACAGCATGTCAACAGAAGAGAATAAGAGTAGATCAGGGTTGGACTCTGAAGTCCTTGGTGCTCTCTGAGCTTAGTTGTTTTCTTGCAGACATTTCATTACCCAACTGGGTAACATCATCAGTGCACAACCAAGCTCAGAGATCACCAAGATCTCCATATGCTGTGAGTGCTGATGACTGCTACATACTGTAGAGATGAATTCAATTATAAAAACTACAGAAGGCATACTGGTTGTTTTCTGATGCCTATTATAGCCCTCACCCCACCCTCCAATGCTTATTGTTAATCCCCATGTACTCCTTTTTTTTCATCTAATGAGGTTGTAAACAAATCATTCATTAATTATTGTTATTTTATAAAATCAGCATGAAGCCATTGTGGAACTCAAGAGTTTCATGGAACTAAAAGAGGATTCTGGAGGCAAGTGTCTTGCTTCTCTTTTTCTTTTATTTAAAACTAAAGCAGTATTTTATAGGTTTAAAAGTAGAGTAGAGTAGGGCTTGTGATAGAGGCCACTCTGGGAACCCAAATCTGTAAGAGTAGCAGCTGCTGTTATCACCAAATGGAGGGGGCTGCTAGGGGAATGGCCACATTAAGAGAGGGGGCTACAATTGATGCTGACCTCCAAATTTCTTTGTGGTCCTCAGAGCCCCCCAGAATGGTTTGACCTTGTTTGCATTTTTTAATAAATGAAATGAATAGAGTAAAGGAAATGCTTAAGACTTGCTGAAACATAAGGCCTCCTTTCTGCTAAACTTGCCACTTCCAAGCCAAAACAGATTCTGGCACAAACGCATCCCTCGACACGCTACACAACATGTAACGTAGTGCTCAAGCTAATGGAAGCTGACATCCCTTGCTTTAAAAGAACAGTATCCACAGCCTTTATTCCTTGGCCTTGGAGTTAAATAAATAAAGCTTCCTGCAAAGTCAAGCTGGATTTCTGTGACTCCATGGACACTTTGATGCCATTTTCCTGGCAACAGTATGAAAGTAGCTTTCTACACCCTTCTTTTAGGATGTTTTTGGACTTCCCAGTCTAGCTACAACCTAACAATCCCTTGGTCTCATATCTAAATACAATCCAGCCCAACTCTTCTTTAGCTTCTGAGCCCAGATAAATACTCTCTGCTGCTAAAATTGATTATACTTAGAGATGGGTAAATGCCCTTGCTATACTTGATTCATATTATTTGAAGCTCATGTTTGTTCTGTCTCATTTCCATGAGTTGAAAGATTTTTGTAAAAGTCTGCATGAAACGTTTTGTACATTTTCATATGCATTTTTTGCATGCATGAACAGTACCGTACTTTCCCCATCATAAACAGTTTTTCTATCCATATTTTAATCAGAGTGTAAAATTTGTAGTGGAAAAAAAAAGAAGAGTTATGCTCTACTTTGCATATTAACTCAGGAAGAAAGGAATAGATTGGATATATCAAAGCCATTGCTTCTCTTCTGGGCCTAGTAATGATAAGTTATAAGGTGACCCATAGCTGCCCCTAAAACTGATGAACTAAAAATAGAAAGGATCAGGCGCTTGGATCAAGAGCTAAGGAAATTTCACCTGAAAGCAAAATGAGAGCCAGTGATGTTTGCCAGGTAAAAAGAGGGAATATGCACTTTCACAGACAAAGCCAAAGATGAACCTAATGTCTTTTATATGTAATACTTGGCAGACAATGGAACAGTATTTCAAACCCTGATCATCTCAAAAAGAGCTGAAAACTCTTCAATCGTGGGAGGATTGCTGTAGACAGAGAACCATACCAATGGGAGAAGCAACTGATTTTCAAAATTAATGTCAGCCCTTTGAGGTTGGCCAGGTCAGAAAACAGGTTCTACAAGAAATGCTGGAAATCTACTTTGTTGGCTTAATAACAGAATCTTGAAAGCCTGACAGTGTTTTCCCTTCCCTCCATCTTATGCCAAAGAGAGTCAAGGTAGGGTCACTTTATGTTTCTTTCTAACTCTTTTTTTCTAACACTTTTCCCCCCTTCCCAGGCTTAGGATATGCTTTGCTAGCTACCATCCCATTGCTTCTCCAAGTCATTTCTCAGGTTCTTTGCAATTATTAAATATTTGACAGTCAAATAAGCAGAAAGCCTCTCCATTCTCATGTTATTCCTTCCTATCCCAACAAGATCTTTCATCCACTGGAACTGAATGAGAAATAACAATAATAACAGTTTGGATGTTCCAATGAGAGTTGGAAAGATGGCAAACACAGGAGGCAAAACTAAACCTATATTCTAATTAAAAAGGCTACATGGAAACAAGTAAGATAGAAAGGGAACATACAAATGTTGAACTAAAGCATAAAGAAACAAATAGAATAACTGAATAGCAGAGTTGGAAGGGACCCTGGAGGTCTTCTAGTCCAACCCCCTGATAAGCAAGAAACCTTATATCATTTCAGACAAATGGTCGTCCAATCTCTTCTTAAAACCTCCATTTTTGGAGCACCCACAACTTCTGGAAGCAAGTTTTCCCACTGATTAATTGTTCTAACAGCCTGAAATTTTTCCTTATCTCTAGGTTGGTTCTCTCCTTGATTAGTTTCCATCCATTGCTTCCTGTCCTGCCTTCAGGTGCTTTGGAGAATAGTTTGACCTCTTCTTTGTGGCAGCCCCTCAAATATTGAAACACTGCTATTATGTCATCCTTAGTCCTTCTTTTCATTAAACTAGACATACCCAATTCCTGCAACCATTCTTCATATGCTTTAGCCTTCAGTCTCCTAATTTTGACTGTACAATGTTTTGCCTGCATAATGTTTTGAATGCTTTGGTAGGGAAAAAAAGGATTAATATTCTTCATAAATAAAAATACCATTAGAGCGTCATTCTTCTTCCAGACAGAAATTATTCTGTGGGCTTCCTCTTCCCAAATTATCACCATGCTATTACTCCATTTACATAAAACCTATGGATGAAATCTTGTAAGGATCTGGGTGGTGGTGATCTCAGTATGCGCTGATGATATACAGCTCTATTTCTCCTTTTCTTCAGCTGAAGATGAGGCTGTGACCTCTTTAGCAAGTGCCTGAAATTACTGATGCTTAAAAAAGAATGGAAAAATTGAATCCAGTTGACTGAAACGATTAGACTAGGAAATATTCTTCTTTGGAATTTAGATCTGCATTGTTCCTGAATGTTTAGATAGTGATTGTTGCTCAAAATAATACTTAAAAAAAAGAAACAGAAATAGTACAACTATTGGGAGATAAAGAGCTGGCTATCATCATTCATGTTTTGATAACCTCTTGATTTGATTATTGTGATGTGCTCTGCCTGGAACTATCAGTTGGAATGCCAGCTGCTTCCAAACACAATCTCCTTTCCGTTTAGCAGAAAGGCAATATGAAGATATTAATAATAAATACATCTCCCTGCTCCTTTTCTCAAGTCCATAAACCACCTGCCCTAAAATCTCCACTAGCTGCCAATATATTCAATCTCAGGCTAAAGTGCTGGATTTGAGCTTTATAGACTTAATGTTCTGGGAGCATTGTTTTACGTTTGCTTGCAGTATATAACTTCTTGGGAGTGATCCATCTAAAAGGCAGAGTATGAAGGTAGGAAACTGTAAATAATAGATGAAATGAGGTCTTGTACATTTTCTTACAATAGCCATGCTCTGATATAGTTTAAATTAGTATCAAAGAACATATTATGTGCCATCCATGCATCCTCCCCTCCCACCCAGGTCAGTAATTTTGCTCTCTGGGAGGGAGAGGGAGACCTCCTGCTTCCTCAATTTGTTGTTTAGGCCAGGTATAACAGCTGTAAGACAAACCATGGTCATATTTCTTATTTATCTGTCTCCTGCCTAACAACAATAACAGCAACTACAGTGAAAGAAATATGATCATTGGAATGCAGCAAAGAATTCCTGGGAGAGACTGAGATACTGCTAATGTGTAAGCAGGCACTAAAAAAATAAAATGAAATCAAAGCACTTTGCAGCAATATTGGTCAATCGTTTAGGAGACCTCATAGACTCTTTTTTTATTACAAATTAAATTAAAAAGTACTCTCCATCAACCTTAATTTCCTATAAGACATCTTTAACATCAGAAAAGTAATTCAATCGACTACACCCTAGATAAAAACAGCTGAAGTAAACAACATGCTCCCATTTTTCCCTTTTCCAAAGAAAGAATGGGGAAACTCACTTTCATCCTTTTCTAGAATAAATTACAAGTTATGTTTTGTTAGTTTAAACGCCTCATTCAAAAAAGCTCAGTAACATTTCCGGGAAATACCAACATGGTACAAGCGTTAACCAGCTAGTGTGTTCCAAAGGGCGGTACAGGAAACTAAAGCACATAAATTAACAGCATCCTAGAATGTAAGAACGTGATCGTGGACACCCCATCACTGGAGGTTTTTAAGAAGAGACTTCTTAAAGTCACTTATCTGAAATGGTACAGGTTCTCCGGCTTGAGCAGGGGGCAGGATTAGAAGACCTCCAAGATCCCTTCCAGCAATATTCTATCCTAACTGGAATCACTGGAGTTCATCTAGTCTAGGGGTAAGCAACCTTGGCTCTTTTATGACTCGTGGACTTCAACTCCCAGAATTCCTGAGTCAGCCACTTGGTCACCTCTTGCTGAGACATGGAACACTGCCGTGAGTATTCTGAAAGAGTAGCACAAGTACAGTTGCTGTGTCCTGGATTGCTACAGACTTGCATATCCAGCTGGCAATGGATAACAAACCCTTTTTTTGAAATATTGCAAGACGGTGACACAAGGCGTAACAGCTGGAAGCAAAGTGTGGCCTAAGAAGAAAATAAACAAACATAGTCTCAGTCTAGTGATGCACATTGTCAGTTTTGAAGATTACCCCATATCTCATCAAGCTACAAATATTCAGTAGTATAGGCTCTATGGTTCAGGCTAGACCAGGGGTAGGCAACCTTGGCTTTTTTTTATGACTCGTGGACTTCAACTCCCAGAATTCCTGAGTCAGCCATGCTGGCTCAGGAATTCTGGGAGTTGAAGTCCACGAGTCATAAAAGAGCCAAGGTTGCCTACCCCTGATCTAGTCCAACCCCCTGCCCAGTGCAGGTATCTTTCACTGGAGCATGTCCAAATAAGATCATCTGGCCTCTGTTTAAATACTTGCCATAGGAAAGAGTTTACCAACTCCTAAGGTCTTCCATACTTGAACAGTTCAGGACACAATCTAATTTGTCAATGACCTTCCTAAAATATGAAATTCCTAAATTCCCAGCAAAAAATTCAATTTTTATGACCCTGTAATCTCTTAATTCGGGGGAGAGTTGGGGATAACTGGATGGAACTAAGAGTTTACTGGCCGGCTATCCTTCTTGATACCATGTGGAGTTCACAGCAGATTTTTTTTCTTTGCACCCTAGAAGAGAAACATCTGCCACTATCCAGGATTGAACTCTCAACCTTCTGAGTGGGAAGTGAATGACTTCACTACTAGGCCACCACGCCACTCTCCTAAATTCCCAGAATATTCTAGATCAGTGGTTCTCAACCTTTTTAATGCCGCGACCCCAACCGATCGTAAGTCGAGGACTAAACCGGTTGTAAGTCGAGGACTAAACCGGTCGTAAGTCGAGGACTACCCAACCGGTCGTAAGTCGAGGACTTTCCCTGCCCGGGAGCACCGCACATGCGTGGTTCCGCCCCCTGCGCCGGCCGAGGCGTAGCTGGCAAGTGGCAGAGACGGAGCAGGCCGACCACCAGCTGGCCCAGCCCAAGGGAGGTAAGACACCCGCCGGAAAAGGGAAAAAAAATGGCGGACAAAAAAAATGGCGGACAGCCTTGCTTGGCGACCCCCGTGAAATGGTCGATCGACCCCAAATGGGTTCCCGACCCACAGGTTGAGAACCACTGTTCTAGGTGCAGTCTAATGAGTGCAGAATGGAAAGGAACAATTGCTCTCTTGATCTTGACATTATACTTCTGTTGTTCTGTTCTGTGTGCTGCAGCTGCCAAAAAAGCCAACACAGTACTAGGCTGCATTAACAGAGGAATAGAATCAAGCTGACCTGAAGTATTAATACCACTTTACAATGTCTTGGTAAGGCCACACTTGGAATACTGCATCCAGTTTTGGTCACCACGATGCAAAAAAGATGTTGAGACTCTAGAAAGAGAAGAGCAACAAAGATGATCAGGGGACTGGAGGCTAAAACATATAAGGAACGGTTGCTGGAATTGGGTATGTCTAGTTTAATGAAGAGAAGGATGAGGGAAGACATGATAGCAGTGTTCCAATATCTCAGGGGCTGCCACAAAGAAGAGGGAGTCAAGCTATTCTCCAAAGCACCTGAAGGCAGGACAAGAAGCAATGGATGGAAATTAACCAAAGAGAGAAGCAACCTAGAACTAAGGAGAAATTTTCTGACAGAACAATTAATCAGTGGAACAACCTGCCTCCAGAAGCTGTGAATGCTCCAACACTGGAAGTTTTTAAGAAAAAACTGGACAGCCATTTGTCTGAAATGGTATATGCTTTCTTGCCTGAGCAGGGGATTGGACTAGACCTCCAAGGTCCCTTCCAACTTTATTTATTTATTTTTTTTAATTATTATTTATTATTTAAACCGACAAACAAAACAAAACAAAACATAATACACATATATACACAATATATATTTTAACATCAACTTCGTGCCAGTATTCTTCTATTTTTTACATTTTCCCCCTTATTCTTTTTTAAAGTGTTTATCCTTATTGCCCCATTATTTCTTGTTTGCATTTTTCTTCCTTCATACATTATTAT